>NC_061120.1:171782614-171797602 GCF_002878395.1 Capsicum annuum | reverse complement strand
AATATAAGTTTAATGATCTTTATCCTCATGTTTGATTTACAACCCAAGATTATCACATGTATCAAAAAGCCAAGGTTGTTCACACTTGAAATACATCCAGGGGTCCTTTGTGTGTGACATGGAGATCTTAGCACAAAGGGCCCAAAGAAGGTGGTTTTGACAAACAACAAGAGATAAGAAAACTACAACGGTCTTAATGGCTTCACTATACATAAAGGTAAGACTACCTTTGGCTTAGGAATCATAAGATACATTTGCTTCATTACCTCTAAAAAAGACCTCATCAAATATAGTGCCACTAGTGATCCTAAGGTCCACCCCTCCCACATATCATGATTATTCAAGCAAGAAAACCAGCCACCAAACTTACTACCTCTATATAATACCAATTCAAAATTAACATGGTTATCATCATAGAAAACAAAGTAGTATTGGAAGGAATCATGAGTGAAGACATCACCCAAGGTGCTATCATCCATAATAGGGTCAATTGATCCAAAAGATATAGCACATAAGGCACAAAAAGATGGAATTAAATCAATTATGCACCTATGACTTCTTCCCCTCAACTAAAATATCAACTTGGCATCCACAAGTTGCGGTTTATATAACTTAAGAACAAGTGTGTCAAGTAAGGATGCAAGTATAAGAGCAATACCCCAACGAGGCAATGACACATTTGCCCTAGGGTCCATAAATATAAAACCACCTTTGAGAAAGGGGTTTCAAATTAGAAACAATCCACCAAGAAAGGAATCGGGATTAAATGAAAGGAGTAGCCAAGGATCTAGGCTGAGGCAAACCTTTCCTTCCCCTAGAATGCCATTCCCATAATCACACACATAATTTTCCTTTAAGAGGAGAGTGACATTCAAAGATAAATACCTACGTCCTAGAAGGCTTCTCTAAACAAAATTCATTCCATCATTCACAATATTTCCAAACACATGATCACCATGATCAAAACTAGTAGCACGGTTTACATCATACATGTTCAAAGGGTCATGCCCAATATCATGGTAAATATTACAAGAATGAACACTAACTTGAAGCTTTTGAATTATATCACTCATATGATCAAGTCACATCACTCACATAATCAAGTAGTGAACTATCATTAAGAGAAAATTGACAAACATATGCAATAAAAGAACCACAAAGGAAGAATTCAATCTTTTCTACACTATGTTAACCCGAAATCACATCACCTTCGCTACTAATAGCCATATCACAACATTTTAAGCTTAAGGGAGTGTAGAGTGTACCAATTTTACCTTGGTTTGTACTAGGGTAACCCACTTACTTTGAACTCTCAGCCAAGGGTGCAATGGGAACACCAACTAACTTGGGAGGGATTTTTTTTTATTCTTCTTTGAAATCATATCATCTTCTACCTACACATAAATATAAAAAATACTAGGCAAAGTTCTAGCATTCGAGTTAGTGGGTAACAAGGGACCTTCATGGACAAGATCGACAAGCACATAGTTCTTTCCCTTTCCTGCTTCACTACCCGCGGTTTCCCTTTTCTTTGCCCTCTTTTCTTTACACTCTTCTTGTACCTCACCCTCAAATTGCTCTCCATATTGAGAACAAACCTCATCACCTTTGGATTCTATCACCATCTCTTCTTTTAGTTGAATCGTGGAGTCTTACTAGAAATTGACAATTAGTTTTTGGACCTCTCTGCAATGCGGTACAATTGTAGAGTCTTACTGGAAATTGATAATTAGGATTTAAACTGTCTCCGCGATCCGCTAGTGACTAAAATAATGGTGTTTTACAACTGGAACTTAAAATTTCCATAACTTCTCATTCAGTTATCGAATTAAGGCGAATCTTATATCGTTGGAAAGCTAATTCAATTTATTACACATTGGAGGGTCTAAATATAGAAAATTCTCTATGTATGAAAAGTCATTCTCTATTGAAGCAAACACTTGACATTCTCAATGCTAAATTGAACTAGGAAAAGTATGGTGTGTTACACAGTCCCACTTTAGCAAAATGGGGATTTAGCAGTAGACAAAACTCATTATTTCATTAAACTGAATCTGCTAGAGTTCTTTAGGTCCAAAAAAGGTGAGGACCGATAACTTTACTTAGATTAGGTGAAAAAAATCACCTAAACTACATATGTTTTTTAGGAGGAGAGTGTAGAGTTGGAATCCTATAGATTGAAGGATTAGCATATGCTTGGGTTGTTATGTGGAAGAATGGTAAAGGCGAGAATGCAGCTCCTATTAGTTGGCAAGTGTTTCAGGATGCTTTCTAGATAGGTTCTTTTCGTGTGAAAGGGGTCTTACAGCAGTTCATCCATGAATTCTTGAGGGTAAAAGGGGTATTTTGCCACCCTATATATACCCATAAACACAAGATTTAGCCATATCTTCACAACAATATAATCTTTTATCTCAAATGCTCTCAAGAACAAGTTAGGGTTTTCAATTGGGGATTAAATTTCAAGAAAATTCCACCGCCTATCTTCATTGAATCAAGAACTAAGTATGCACAGTGTTCATTCATATATTCCTTTTATCCATGAAGTTAAAAAACCTACTTATAAATCATAAATTGTGATGTTTATGTTGTGGGTCGATTATATTCATGTGATTATTGTTGTATAATTCCCAACTTAGAATCTTTATGTGTTGTTCATGTATCTATGATAGCATGTAGGTAGAAGCCTACAAAATTGAGTTGAATTATAGAGTTTTTTGTATTAATTTGATGGTCATGCCTATGCCCTAAGTTGTTCATGAAACGTGTTTGATAAGATGCTTAAGAGGATAGAAATTGTACATTATAATTCAATTGTAACCTAAATAATAAATGCATGCCTTACCCTTATGATTAAAATGACTTCTATGATATTGTGGTGCATTATGAATGTTTGAAGGAATGCCATGAGATTAGAATAATGAAATCATGATATGTTTATATGTATTCCTATCCATGAATGGACTATGATAACCATGTGCTTCATGAAATCCCCAACTTAGTGTATTATGAATTGTTGATGTTGGTCATGTGTTCAAGAAGTGTCATGTCCTGTCAGTTTCATTCTATCGAGTCTTAGGGGTACTTATACCCAAAATATATAGTTGTATGCCTAGAGCCAGTGTCAGTTTTCAAGATACTCTCAGTCAAGCCATGATCAGTAGAATTTAGTCAGTTTTATAACTCAGGAAAACTCAGTATATTTAGTATTAGTCTAGTCCTACTCAGTACTAAGTAATCTTTATAATCTCAGTAATCCCAGTTAGTTATTAGATCTCAGTTGTATTTTGTGAGTCAACCAAACTCAGTCCAGTTCAGTTCAGTTAATTAGTTCAGTGTTTATTCAGTTGGGAGTAGGATTCAGCATTGAGTGAACCCAAGGATGGTAATCCACACTACTTGATTTAGGGTGAGGTTCATAGAAGCAATCATTGTGTTCCAGAACTATGTAGATAGCATAGGTTGAGACATCAACACTGTCAGATTGAGGGTTGATAAGGTGGATCAACACTGCCAGATGAAGGTCCCACCATTCTCATTTGGGGACACTATCAGATGAGGGTCACTCACAACTCATCCTTACCAATGGCGCGGTATTGACACCCTTCCAATTGGGGTTAGACATTGGACCCCAACTTATCTATAATAGCTCATTCAGGGCATCTCGATTAAAAGACTACCTCCCACAGTCTCAGTCTCAATCTCAGTAATAGAACTCAGATAGTTCTTCAGATTTAGGACTGTCAGATATAGTCATTCAGCTCAGTATAAAACTCAGCTAATTCCATCAGAATCAGGATTGTCAAACAACGTCACTCAGTTAATAGTATATCAGTTATATGAAACTTATGCTATTAGTATTCAGTTTTAGGACTGTTTGATACAATTAATAAGACTAGTTCTTCATAATCAGAACGGTCAAAAATAGTCATTCCTTTGTTAGTAATATAATATCAATCCCTCAGTATTCATTAGCCCAATATCAGTAAACTCAAACATCAGTAAACCCATGTTATCAGTAGACTCAGTATTCAGTACTATCACGTTCTTAGTTAAAGTAATGTATTCCTGCATGTATTCTCACATTTATGTTATTTAGTCAGTTAGTATTGTTCATGTATATAAACCTCTGCATTCATCCTACCTCACTTTTATACCAGTATGCTCAATCGTACTGATGTATTCGAGCTATGGTGTTTTATACCATAAATTCAGACGCACAGGATCTAGGGCTCCCTTAGCGGTCTCGATTTAGCTAGCAACAGTAGAATGCAATGAGTCCTCATTATTTGAGGATATTCTTTATTTCAGTATTTCATTATTCATTATTTTAGTAGATGGAGTTAGTTGGGGTCATGTCCCATAAACTCCTTATTCAGAAAGTTCCGACAGTTAGAGGCTTACAAACTAGATGTTTTCAGACTGTAGTATGTTCAGATGTTTTATTTTAGTTTTGAGTATTTCTCTACTATATTCAGATGTTATTTATTTCAGACGATATTTAGTTTTGAACCTTACAGCCTTGCAGTTTATATTTTGCATATATACAGTGTATATATATTGTAGTGCTTAGTTACAGATATAAGTTATGGGTTAGCTGGTGGTCCTTCAGGATGTCTAGCACCATTTAGCATTCTGGATACCAGATTCGGGGTGTTACAAACATGGTATCAGAGCCTAAGGTTCAACAGTATCCTAGGAAGTCTAAAAGTTGCATCTAGTAGAGTCTTATTCATGGGTGTGTTATGCACCACACATATGTGTAGGAGTCTATTAGATTTTTTAGGAACAATTTCCTTTCTTTCAGTAGTCATGTCATGGCAGTGAGCATAAGCTTCAATTAAACTTTTAGTCTAAACCACCACCTCCTTTCATTTACAGAATATATCTTCCAAAAGGACTAATGAAAGTAGAACCAGGATTCAGTCAGCACCTCCACTTGTTTAGGTAGATTCCCTGGACGAGCATGTCTTCTATGGTAAATTTAGGGCCGACTCCTTCATTTTATCTTACTCAGTAGTAGCCTAGAGCAATCAGCAAGCTATTGTCCCACCAAGGCATATGATTTATGCCCAATAGATTAAGGTAGGGAAATACAGGGAGAAATAAAGAAGGAGAGAAAATAAGAGAGCTAGAATAGGTACCTTCAGTTTCAATCAGCCTAAGTCAGAGGGTGGTTATTATTTTCTATCCCACCTAAAATATTTAGTCTCAGCCCCTTCTTCAGCCAATGCTCCAGTGCCGAAATTCAGAGACGATAATAGGGATAGGGCGTCAGGTCATAAACCTCAAGGTAGTGTTAGGAGTGCTCGAACCCATCCATTTTGGCAGACTTGTGGCAAGAACTATAAGGGTGTGTGTAAAGTCGGAAGTGATATGTGTTTCAGATGTGGCAAGTCAGGTCATAAAGTTTGAGACTGTCCCAAGCCCAATCTACGATGTCAGCATAACCGTCCTTTAGTTTAGTTCGGTCACCTGAATCAGCAAGGTGCCACCTCTAGTGCTACCTGTGCGCAATGCCCAGACATAATTTATGCACTTCGGTCCCGATAGGATAAGAAAAATTCTCCTGATGCAGTCACTTGTATGTTATAGATCTCTCATCTATATATTTATATCTCATCAGATCCATTAGCTTCTTTTTTTTTGTAAATCTTTGCATAGCAGTTAAACTTTAAGGTCAGACCATATTAGTAATAGGACCTTTCTCAGTCTCCACCTAGTGGGTCAGTCTACCATAGCCCGACATGTATACAAGAACTGTTTGGTTATGAAAACTCAGAAATTTAGGCCTTCAGAATTCTAGTAGTTGTGTTAAATCAGTAATGGAAGATGATTCCCATCCTATTCTTATCTCTGTGCAAAATTTTGTACTTCAGTCATTACGATACCTACGCATGATTCACATCTCAGTTCTATAAACACAGTTTATATTCACCTGCTTTCTATAGAATCATGTGCATTTCAAGTTTTTAGTATGAGGAGTTCCAGTTCATTTAGTGTTACGAATCATGTCCCATGAACACAAAAATTCTAGACTCAAGTCATGCAGCTCATGACTCATGTACTCATTTCAAGTTTTACAGTATGTCAGTTCATATGACTCATGCTCCACTTTTAGTGATCAGCAAAACTCAGATTTATGTCACATAAACCCTCAGTTTAGATCCCTCAGTGAATCAATGGTGTCCATGTTTCATTCCTCAGGCCTCAATTACAATGTTAGTTCAGTAATCGATATTCAGTAAAGGACTCGGATAGTCCTACAGGACCATGACTATAAGTTATCAGTTCCTTAGCCATCAAAATTTGGTACTTTAGTATCAGTATTAGCCTCAGCTACTAGTATTTAGTTCCAGTATGAGTTTTAGTTATAGTCCTAATCACCATATTAGTCCTAGTCCTGCTCTCAGTCCAGAAATCATATCTATAACTCAGTTTAGTTTTAGGTTTGCTCGACCATAGTGTATCACTATAAGCTATTCAATTATTAGTACTCCCGTACCTTGGTTTACAGACTATTCCAGAATTGTATTATACGCTTAGTGTTGCAGCTTCAAACAGTATAGCTTTCACAAATTCATGCTTAATTATCATATGTTACTCAGTTGGTCCCTAACTAGTATGCATAGTACTCTACAGTTTCAGTCCAACTATCTAAACTAAGTACTGTTTAGTCTTACATGCCCAGTACTCAGCCATCAGTCTATCAGTAGGAATTAGTTTGAACAGCCAGTACTTCAGTCCACCAGTCAGACAGACAAGTTCATATACTTTCCCATTCTGTCCATCTAGTCGCACTATCCTAAATATCATAAATGTGACCATTCTAAGATGGACCAACCAGGTAATTGTGTGTTCATCCCAGTTCATGAATCATGTCTCAATCAAAGATTCTATATATTTAGTCATGATTTAGTTCGTAGGTTCCCTGTGCATCATTCCAGCCTTTCCTCAGTATCTCATCCAAGTTAGCATACTTTGAGGGATGTAGTCTCCCAAGGGGGAGATACTCTATAGTCCCTTAAACTTGTATGACCTAAACGTGTCATTCTCTCTTCACGTAATAAATCTAGTTTGGAGTAGTGGGTACTGTTGGGTTGACCTCTAGCTCCAATCTCAGCCATAAGCCATGTACTCAATGGCTCAGATCAGTTTCAGATACTGAGACCATGTCACACATTATAGACTCAGTCATGTTCTCATGTTCCCATTCATGCATGTTTAGTAAAGGATCTCAAGTTTGAGAGTAGTAACTTTATCTATCTAAAGATCTCTCTCGTGAAGGGGTGAAAAGATTTGGCAAAAAAGGAAAAGCTCAGTCCCTGATATGTTGGTCCCTTCAAAATTCTCAGTCATTTTGGAACGGTAGCTTATGAGCTCGAATTTCCTTCAGATCTAGCGTCAGTTAATCCAGTGTTCCATATCTCTTTACACAAGAAGTGCATAGGTGATCCATCAGTTGTAGTCCCTCTAGAGGGCATAGATGTTCAGAAAAGCCTTTCTTATGAAGAGATTCCACTCAAAACCCTTAACTATCAAATTCATAGACAAAGGAGAAAAAAGTCCCTCTAGTTAAAGTTCTTTGGCGGAATCAGTCCATTGAGGGAGCTACTTGGGAAGCAGAAGCATACATGCCAACCAAGTACCCTCACCTCTTCTCCGAAAACTCAGATCCTACTTAAGGTAACAGTTCTCCTTAAGCTTATTCAGTTTTATGTTTAGATTTCCATTATTACCTTGGTATACATTACCATTGGATAATCAGTCATATGTTCATATGTCCGTTCAGACATGCATTCATGTGTCAGCTTAGTCATGTATTCATGCATCAAATACACATAAATTTAGCTTATCAATCGTGCATCAGATATATGTTCTCATTATGAGAAAACTCAGCTTATCAGAAATCCCAATCATACATTTATTAGTTAGTTATTCATTCATAAGATATGCACGTTCAGTATGATAGAAATAAGCTTATCAGTCATGTCAGTCACGAAATCATATTTCAGTTGTTCATGTTAAGCATGTACTTTAGTTTATCATTTCTCCCCTCTCAGTTAGTCTCATTCGAGGATGAATATTTCTAAGGGGGATATACTGTAACACCCCATAAAATTCTAAGTCTAAATTCAGCTCCTTAAGCTCTATAAGGGATTGAAAACTTAGAATAGTTTAGCTAAGTGTTAAAGACTTAGTCTCATTTTAAGCCTCCAAACTTTGGGGATTTATTTGATGACCTTCCCGACCTCCGTTTGATAATATACAAGTTGCATTACGTTGGCAAAAGTCAATAGTACATCTCGGGTGAGTTTAAAAATTTTCAAAATAGTGTAAAGGAATGTTTAGTTGCCCAAACCAGTAGCCCTCCACGATTGAGAGGCGCCGCCCAGGTTAGACCACCGGTCAATGCGGGGTAGCACCATGGTAATCCCCCCTGGGCCAATTTTACTAGCACTTCAGCCACGAATTCTTGAGGGTAAAAGGGGCATTTTTTCACCCTATATATACCCATAAACATGAGATTTAGCCATATTTTCACCACAGCATACTCTATTATCTCAAATACTCTCAAGAACAAGTTAGGGTTTTCAATTGGGGATTAAATTTTAAGAAAATTCCACCGTCAATCTTTATAGAATCAATAACTAAGGTATTTACAGTGTTCATTCATGGATTCCTTTCGTCTAGAAGTTAAAGAACCCACTTTTAAATTATAAATTATGATGTTTATGTTGTGGGTTGATTATGTTCAGGTGATTATTGTTGTATGATTCCCAAGTTGGAATCTTTATGTGTTGTTCATGTATCTATGATAGCATGTAGGTAGAAGTTTATGAAATTGAGTTGAATTATGGAGTTTGTGGTATTAATTTAATGATCATGCCTATGACCTAATTTGTGCATGCAAGGTGTTAGGTAAAATGCTCAAGAGGATAGAAATTGTGCATTATAGTTCAATTATGACCTAAATGATAAATACATGCCTTACCCTTATGATTAAAATGACTTCTATGATATTGTGGTGCATTATAAATGTTTGAAGGAATGCCATGAGATTAGAATAATGAAATCATGATATGTTTATATGCATTAGTATCCATGTACAAGACTATGATAACCATGTGCATCATGAAATCCCCAACTTAGTGTATTATGAATTGTTGATGTTGGTCATGTGTTCAAGAATGTCATGTCCTATCAGTTTCATTATATCGAGTCTTGGGGTACTTGTACCCAAAAAATATAGTTGTGTGCCTAGAGCTAGTGTCAGTTTTCAAGATACTCTCAGTCAAGCCATGATCAGTAGAATTCAGTCAGCCTCATGACTCAGGGAAACTTAGTATATTCAGTATCAGTCCAGTCCTACTCAGTACTCAGTAATCTTAGTAATTTCAATAATCTCAGTCATTTATCAAATCTCAGTTGTATTCTGTCAGTCAACAAAACTCGGTAAACTCATTCCAGTTCAATTCAGTTAATCAGTTCAGTGTCTATTCAGTTGGGAGTAGGATTCAGCACTGAGTGAACCCAAGGATGGGAATCCACACTGCTTGATTAATGTTGAGGTTCATAGAAGCAATCCTTGCATTCCAAATCAATGAAGCCACCATAGATTAAGACAGCAACATTGTTAGATTGAGGGTTGATGAGGTGGATCAACACTTCCAGATGAGGGTCCCACCGTTCTCTTTTGGGGATACTGTTAGATTAGTGTCACTCAACGCTTGTCCTTACCAGTGGTGCAATATTGACACCCTTCCAATTGGGGTTTCAGATTGGACCCCAACTTAGCTATAATAGCTAATTTGAGGCATGTTGGTTAAAAGACTACCTCCCACAGTCTCAATCTCAGTCTCAATAATAGAACTCAGATAGTTCTTCAAATTCTGGACTATTAGATAAAGTCATTCAGCTCAGTACGGAACTCAGCTATTTCTATCAGAATCAGGACTATCAGACTTAGTCACTCAGTTTATAGTATATCAGTTATATGAAACTTGTGTTATCAGTATTCAATTTTAGGGTTGTCTAATACAGTCAATCAGACAAGTTCTTCATAATCAGAACTATCAAAAATAATCATCACTTTATTAGTAATATAATATCAGTCCCTCAGTATTCATTAGCTCAGTATCAGTAAAATCAAACATCAATAAGCCCATGTTATCAATAGACTCAGTATTTAGTACTATTAAGTTCTCGGTTACAGTTACGTATTCAGCCATGTATTCTCACGTTCATGTTATTCAGTAAGTTAGTATTGTTTATATATATAAACCTTTGCATTCAGCCTAACTTACATGCATACCAGTAGATTCAATCATACTAACGAATTCGTGTTATGGTGTTTTTATACTATAGGTTCAGACGTAAGGGATCCAGAATCCCTTAGTGGTCCCGACTCAGCCAGCGGTAGTAGATTGCAGTGAGTCCTCATCATTCAATGATATTCTTTATGTCAATGTTTCATTATTTATTATTTTAGTAGATGGAGTTAGTTGGGGACATGTCCCATCAACTCCTTATTTAGACAGTTTCGATAGTTAGAGACTTTCAAACTAGATGTTTTCAGACTACAGTATGTTTAGACATTTTATTTTAGTTTTGAGTATTTCTATACTCCGTTCAGATGTTATTTATTTTAGGTGATATTTAGTTTTAAACCTTACAGTCTTGCAATTTATATTCCGCATATCTACAGTGTAAATATATTGTAGTGCTCAGTTATAGATATAAGTCATGGATTAGCTGGTGGTCCTTTGGGATTTCTAGCACCGTGTAGCATTCTGGATACCAAATTCAGGGCGTTACATACTTGGTACTAGAGCCTAAGGTTCAACAATATCCTTGGAAGTCTGAAAGCCACATCTAGTAGAGCCTTGTGAATAGTATATTGTGCACCACACTTATGTGTAGGAGTCTATGAGATGTTTTAGGATAGTTTCCCTTCTTTTAGTATTCATGTCATGCCAATGAGCATAAAATCTAGTAAAAATTTTAGGATAAACCACGTCTTCTATTCGTTTATAGAATATAGCTTCCAAAAATACTAACAAAAGGATAACCGAGAGTTAGTTAGCACCTCCGTCCATTCAGGCAGATTCCCTAGATGAGCAAGTCTTCTATGGAGAATTTAGAACTGACTCCTTCACTTTATCTTACTCAGTAGAAGCCCAGAGCAATCAGCAGGCTGTTATCTCTCCCAAGCATATCATTAATGCCCAACAGATTGAGGTAGGGAAACACAGAGAGAAAGAAAGGTGAGAAAATAAGAGAGATAGAAAAGGTAGCTTCAGTTTCAATCAGTCTAAGTCAGAGGGTGGTTATCATTATTGGTCCCTTCCAAAATCTTCAGTCTCAGCCCCTTCTTCAGCCAATGCTCCAGTGCTGAAATTCAGAGATGGTAATAGGGATAGGGCGCCAGGTCCTAAACCTCAGAGCAGTATTAGCAGTGCTTGAACCCATCCATTTTGGAAGATTTATGGCAAGAACCATAAGGGTGTATGTAGAGCCAGCAGTAGTGTGTGTTTGGATATGGTGAGTCGGGTTACAAAGTTTGAGACTATCCCAAGCTCGGTCCATAAAGATAGCATAATCGTCCATCAGTTCAATCTGGTCACCCGAATCAGCAGGGTGCAACTCTAGTGCTACTAGTAGGCAACGCCTAGAAAGACTTTATGCTCTTCAGTACCGACAGGATCGGGAAAATTCTCCTGATACAGTCACTGATATGTTATAGATCTCTCATCTACATATTTATACCTCATCAGATCCATGAGCTTCTTTTCTTTTGTAAATCTTTGCATAGCAGTAAAACTTTAAGGTCAGACCATATTAGTAATAGGACCTTTCTCAGTGTTTACCTAGTGGGTCAGTCTAACATAGCTCGACAGGTATATAAGAACTGTCTGGTTATAAAAACTCAAAAAGTCAGGCCTTCAGAATTCTAGTAGTCCTGCCAAATCAGTAATGGAAGACATTTCCTGACCTATTCTTATCTCTGTGCAAAATTTTATACTTCAGTCATCACGATACCTACACATGCTTCACATCTCATTTCTATGAATAAAGTTTATATTCACCTTCTTTCAATAGAATCGTGTGCATTTTAAGTTCCTAGTATGAGGAGTTCCAGTTCATTTAGTGTTATGAATCATGTCCCATGATCATACAAATTCCTGACTCAGGTCATGTAGCTCATGACTCATGTACTCATGTCAAGTTTTACAGTATGCTCAATTAACATAACTCATGCTCCACTTTTAGTGATCAGAAAAACTCAGATTTATGTCATGTAAACCCTCAGTTTAGATCCCTCAATGAATCTGTGGTGTCAATATTTTGTTCTTCAGGCCTCAGTTACAGTGTCAGTTCAGTAATCGATATTCAGTAAAGGACTCAAATAGTCCTATAGGACTATGACTATTATTTAACAGTTCCTTATCCATCAAAATTTAGTACTTTAGTATCAGTATCATCCTCAGCTACTAGTATTCAGTTCTAATATGAGTTTAAGGTATAGTCTCAATTACCATCTTAGTCATAGTCCCGCTCTCAGTCTAGAAATTAGATTAGTAACAAAGTTTAGTTTCAGGTTTGCTCGACCACAGTGTATCACTACTAGCTATTCAGTTATTAGTACTCCCATACATTGGTTTACAAACTATTCAAGAATCTTATTATACACTTAGTGTTACATCTTCAAATAGTATAGTTTTCACGAATTCATGCTTAATTATCCCATATTACTCAGTTGGTCCCTAACTAGTATGCACAGTACTCTACAGTTTTTGTCCATCTATCTCAACTAATTATCGTTCAGTCAAACATGCCCAGTAATCAGCCAGCAGTTAGTCAGTAGATCAGCCATTAGTCAATCAGTAGGAATTAGTTTGAACAGCCAGTACTTCAGTCCAGTAGTTAGACAGACAAGTTTATATACTTTCCCATTCTTTCCATCTAGTCGCACTATCCTAAATCTCATGAATGTGGCCATTCTAAGATGGACCAACTAGGTAGTTACGTTTTTAACCCAGTTCATGTATCATGTCTCAGTCACAGATTCCAGATATTCAGTTATGATTTAGTTCATAGGAGCCCTGTGCATTATTCCAGCCTCTCCTCAGTATCTCAGCCAAGTTAGCATCCTTCGAGGGACGTAGTGTCCCAAGGGGGAGATGCTCTATAGTCCCCTAAACTTTCATGACCTAAATATGCCATTCTCTCCTCATATAACGAATCCAGTTTGGAGGAGTGGGTACTCTTGGGTTGACCCTCTAGCTCCAATCTCAGCCATAAGCCATGTACTTAATGGCTCAGATCAGTTCAAGATACTCAGACCATGTCACACATTACAAACTTAGGCATGTTCTCATGTTCCCATTTATATGTGTTCAATAAAGGAACTCGAGTTTGAGATTAGTGACTTTATCTATCTAAAGATCTCCCTCATGAAGGGGGTGAAGAGATTCGGCAAGAGGAGAAAAGCTCAGTCCCCGATATGTCAGTCCCTTCAAAATTCTCAATCATTTTGGCAAGGTAGCTTATGAGCTCAAATTGCCTTAAGATCTAGCCTTAGTTAATCCAGTGTTCCATATCTCCTTGGACAATAAGTTCATAGGTGATCCATCAGTCGTAGTCCCTATAGAGGGCATAGATGTTCAGAATAGCCTCCCTTACGAAAGAGATTCCAATCGAATACCTTGACTATCAAATTCGTAGACTAAGGAACAAAAAAAATTCCCTCTAGTCAAAGTTCTTTGGCAGAATCAGTCCGTTGAGGCAGCTACTTGGGAAGAAGAAGCAGACATGCAAACCATGTACCCTCACCTCTTCTCCACAAACACAAATCCATCTCAAGGTAATAGTTCTCCTTAATCTTATTCAGATTCATATTAAGATTTCCATTATAACCTTGGTATCCATTATCATTGCATTATCAGTCATAAGCTTATGTGTCAGTTCAAACATGCATTCATGTGTTAGCTTTGTCATGTATCTATGCATCAGATATGCATGAATTCAAATTATCAGTCGTGTATCAAATATACATTCTCATTATGAGAAAACTCATCTTATCAGAAATCCCAATCATGCATTCATGAGTCAGTTATTCATGCATCAGATACGCATGTTCAATTCGATAGAAATAATCTTATCAATCATGTCAGTCACGAAATCATGTTTCAGTTGTTCATGTTTGGCCTGTACTTCAATTTATTGTTATTTTCCACTCAGTTAGTCTCATTCGAGGATGAATGTTTTCAAGGAAGAGATATTATAAGACCCCATAAAATTCTAAGTCTAAATTCATCTCCTTAAGCTCTATAAGGGATAAAACACTTAGAATATTTTAGCTAAGTCTTAAAGACTTAGTCTCATTTTAAAGCTCCAAACATTGGGGATTTATTTGACGACCTTTACGACCTCCATTTGTCGATATTCATGTTGTGATACATTGGGGAAAGTCTATAGTAAATCCCAGGTGAGTTTCGGAATTTTTGGAATAGAGTAAGGGCATGTTTTGTTGCCAAAACTAGTAGCCCTCCGCAATTGGGAGGTGCTGCCCAGGTTAGACCACCGGTCAAGGAGAACCGCCGCCCTGGTAGTCCCCCCTGGGCCAATTTTTCCAGCACTTCAGCCACGAATTCTTAAGGGTAAAAGGGGAATTTTTTCACCCTATATATAACCATAAACACAAGATTTATCCATATTTTAACCATAATATACTCTTTTATCTCAAATACTCTAAATAACAAGTTAGGGTTTTCAATTGGGGATTCAATTTCAAGAAAATTCCACCGTCAATCTACATAGAATCAAGAACTAAGGTATACACAGTGTTCATTCATGGATTTTTTTCGTCCATGAAGTTAAAGAACCCATTTTTAAATTATAAATTGTGTTGTTTATGTTGTGGGTTGATTATATTCATGTGATTATTGTTGTATGATTCCCAAGTTGGAATCTTTATGTGTTGTT
>NC_061120.1:171724986-171779614 GCF_002878395.1 Capsicum annuum | reverse complement strand
GAATGTCATGTCCTATCAGTTTCATTATATCGAGTCTTGGGGTACTTGTACCCAAAAAATATAGTTGTGTGCCTAGAGCTAGTGTCAGTTTTCAAGATACTCTCAGTCAAGCCATGATCAGTAGAATTCAGTCAGCCTCATGACTCAAGAAAACTCAGAATATTCAGTGTCAGTCCAGTCCTACTTAGTACTCCGTAATCTCAATAATCTCAGTCAGTTATCAGAGCTCAGTTGTATTTCATTAATCAACAAAACTCAATAAAATTAGTCCATTTCAGTTGAGTAAATCAGTTCAGTGTCTATTCAGTTGGGAGTAGGATTTAGCACTGAGTGAACCCAAGGATGGGAATCCGCACTGCTAGATTGAGAGTGAGGTTCCTAGAAGCAATCCTTGCATTCCAGAACTATGTAGCAAGAAAAGGTTGAGACATCAACATAGTCATATTGAGGGTTGATGAGGTGAATTAATACTGCCAGATGAGGGTCTCACTGTTCTCTTTTGGGGATACTGTCAGATGAGGGTCATTCATAGCTTGTCTTTACCAGTGGTGTGGTATTGACACCCTTCCAATTAGGGTTGTAGATTGGACCCCAACTCAGATGTAATAGCTCATTTGGGGCATGTCGGTTAAAAAACTACCTCCCACAGTCTCAGTCTCAGTCTCAATCTCAATCTTAGTAATAGAACTCAGATACTTCTTTAGATTCAGAATTGTCAGATACAGTCATTCATCTCAATAAGAAACTCAGCTAGTTTCATCAGAATTAGGACTGTCAGACACAGTCACTCAGTTAATAGTATATCAGTTATAAGAAACTCATGTTATCAGTATTATATTTCAGGACTGTCAAATACAGTCAATCAGGCCAGTTCTTTATAATCAAAACTATCAGAAATAGATTCCTTTATCTATAATATAATATTAGTCCCTCAGTATTCAGTAGCTCAGGATCATTAAAACCAGACATCAGAAAACCCATGTTATCAGTTACACAGTATTCAATACTATCACGTTCTCAGTTACAATTAAATATTCATGCATGTATTCTCACGTTCATGTTATTCAATCAGTTAGTATTTTTCGTGCATATGAACCTTTTCATTCAACCTACCTCACTTGTATACCAGTACATTTAATTGTATTGATGCATTCGTGTTATGGTGTTTTTATACCATAGTTTCAGACGCATGAGATCCAGAGATCCCTTAGCGGTCCTAACTCAGCAGCAGTAGTAGATTGCAGTGAGTCTTCATCATTCGAGGATGTTCTTTATCTCATTATTTCATTATTTATTATTTCAGTAGATGGATTTAGTTGGGGACATATTCCATCAACTCTTTATTCAGACTGTTCAGACAGTTAGTGGCTTTTAGACTACAGTATGTTCTGACGTTTTATTTTAGTTTTGCGTATTTCTATACTCCATTAAGATATTATTTATTTCAAATGATATTCGGTTTTGAACATTACATCCTTGTAATTTATATTCTGCATATCTACAGTGTATATATATTGTAGTGCTCAGTTACAGATATAAGTCATGGGTTGCTGGTGGTCCTTCGGGATTAATAGCACCGTGTAACATTTTGGATACCAGATTTGGGGCGTTACACCAGTGTAGGTTAAGACATCAACTTTCCAGTTGAGGGCTGATGATGTGTTTTAACCTACCAGTTGAGGGTTCCATCATTGTCATTAGAGTACGTGCTAGATGAAGGTAACTCTTCAGGTTGTCTTTACCCGTGGCAGGGTACTATCACCCTTCCAACTAGTGTTACTAGTTGGACCCTAGTCAACTTATTTATGGCATGTTGATTAGATGATTACCTCCCACAGTTTTAGTTTTAGTCTCAGAATAGAACTTAGTTCAGTTCTATAAAATCAGAACTGTCAGACGCAGTCAATCAGTATCAGTAATATCAGATTATCAGTTACTCAATACTAAGCTTCAATAAAAGTTCAATTACAGTATATGTATATGTACATGCACCGTATTGCATTTTAAGTATTTATAGCAGTTTCAGTTATCCATGTACTCTCATATTCAGTTACTTAATATCATTCAGTCAGTTATCACTCATGTATATGAACCCTTGCATTTAGCCTTACCTCATCTACCATACCAATATATTCCACGTACTGATGCATGCTCTTTCTTTGTGCTATGATGTCTTATATCATAGTTTCGGATGCTCAGCTTCCCAACCGTGCATAGACAGACTCAAATTCAGCCATCGGTGTCAGATTTAGAAATGAGTCCTCATCTATAGAGGATAGATTTTATTTCAGTATTTTAGTAGTTGGAGTTAGTTGTGGGCTAGTCTTATCAACTCCACTTTCAAATAGTTTAGTTAGAGGATTTTCAGACTAGACTTTCAGATAGTATTCAGTTTTGTAGACTATTATTACAGTTGGTATTCTATGTCATCATTTCAGATTTTGAACCTTATGGCATTTCAGCCTAAATTCTGCATTTATTTCAGTATTATTATTCAGTGCACATAGAAGATATCAGTCATGGGTTAGCTTGTATCCTTTGGAGTCGTAAGCACCATGTAGTGTCTGAGGTACAGACTCGGGGTGTTACATTCTCCTATGGGGAAAATCTCATGATGGGGAGAGGTGTCATACTCTTGCCAAGGAGTATAACCTAATCTAAGTGATCATATCTGTAACTGTCATCCATATAGAAATGAGAAAAATCTAATAATTTGTACCTACGTTGGCTACGTAGTTCTATGAAAGTAGGGCACACTAATTCTATACTTCCCTCTCGGTGCTAAATACTACTCCCTTTAATTTGTACGCTTATTCTATTGGAAATCCACTTTAAACTAGCATAAGGGTTCATTTTGAAACAAATTATGCATTTATCTGAGTCAATCTGTAAATAAATCTAAACTAATTTCTTTATTCTATAATAAATCTGAAAAGGGGAATCTAAATCTTATCTAGGGATCAAAAGATCAAATCTTTACTGAAAATCTATAAGTAATCTAGTCATAAGGTGCTTGTAGCACAATCAATACTGAAATAATAATGTTCAATTAGGGCTTAATGGCTCATGCATCAAATTCATATTAAAACATCATAATGTTTATGCTTGATAATGTAAAAGTTGATAATTCAACTCAAAATGTGGAATTTACTGCAATATGCATAAAAATATGAAAATTAAACATGCAATTCAACTTCAAAATCTCTCAAAAACTCATGATCTGGCAAATAACAATACTGGGTATGAACCTTAATTTAAATCTCATGTATATTCATTCAAAATCATATGAATTTCTAATTACAAGCTAGTTTTGTGCACTAGGATGAAAGAGGATCCTTGTTCATAAACTCCACATACTTTAATTGATGAAATATCTAAGGAAGCTTGAATTTGAATCCCTATTTATTCTTTGAAGGATGAGTTCTTGATTATCTTGATTTACGAATCCTCAATTTTGAGTTCTCTTGGAGAAACAATGAAGGAAATTTAATTTCTTGGAGAGTAAATTTTGAGCTCTAGGTTTCTTCTTTGAGAGATAATGGATAAAAATAAGCATAAAGTGCTTAGAATAATCTTAATCATATGTCTTATACGAATTGGGGGCTTGGGAATTGACTAAACTACCCTTTTAAATTTTTAATCAAAACTGAAAAATCCTAAATTGACATGCCACCGCGACGCGCCACTATAGCAATGGCTAACTGGATTTTTACAACACAATTGGTAATTGGGACTCCAATGAGACGTGGTGAAATCACGTTGGGCCACTGGAAAAGGGAGGAGTCCTATTTTTTCCATCACCGTGATGCGCCATCATTGCGGTAGCCACTGGAAAAAGTATGACTGGGACTTGGAACTTGTCCGTGATATGAGCCAATCGCGGTGGCCCACTGGAAAGTGACAATTTCCATTTTGGCCTTCACCGTGACACAGTGACTGTCAATCTGAGACACTCTCAATACTAAAAGTGCCATAACTTTTCAATCGAATATCGAATTTAGGCAAAATGAGTATCGACGGAAAGCTGAGCAAATTTTCTAACAATGAAGGGTCTAGAGCTGGAACATTCTATACGTAGCAAAAGTCATTCATTTTTTAAGCTAACCCTTAACATTCTAATAGCTAAGTTTCTCTAAGAAGATATGGGGTATTACAGACAACTATAAAGTTTCAAAAACAAGTCCATTCCTATGAGCCAAACAAACAATAGGATCATCATCAAGGGGTATGTTCAAAGGATCACTCCTATTTAATTGACCAACATTTTCAACATCATCACTCTCTTGAGGTTTATTAATCACATCATAAACATCCTCAACTGGTGGGATATCTTCTCATATAAATTGATCAACATAATTTCCAAAACACAATGTACTATTATTCAATATAATAGCTTCAACACTAGGTGGACACAAATTGATCTTACAAGAAAAGTGAATTCGGTCATCAATATAATCAACTAGTGTATCTACACTCTCAATGTGTATATCATCAATAAGAGGAAAAGAATCGTTAGAGTTGGCAACTAGCCTCACTAATCATTCACATTTACTAATATTCAAAAGTTAGCTATTTTACCTTTAAGTTATTGAGAAGATTCTTCTTTACCTTGGGGTGAAGGTCTTTTACAGGCTTTGTAATCATCTAAGATTTCCCTCATCAAATCTTAAAAGGTAGTATTCTTTTTTGGTTCATGTTCTCCTCCTTTTTCTATATTGATACCTTTACACATGTATTTACTAAGAGAAAAACTAATAAATTTAGATTGGGTTTGTGGAAGACCCCTTATTTCACTCTACTCAACCTCTCTTTTTTCCTCTTTTGGATTGGCACCTTGCACTCCCTTACTTCTCTTAATCTTTTGTTGCTCATTTTTATTAGATTTGGAGTAAGTGGTCATATTTCTTTATAATTTAGGAAGGATATGTGGAAAGAGATGATTTCCCCATTGGTCCATTAAAATCTTAAGCCAATTTTGCTCATTTGAAACTCGATGCCATGCAAACCAATTGGCACCCAAGCATAAATATCCATGTTCTAAGAGAATGATGTCACACCAAACATCATTGTATTACCCAACTAGGATGAAGAAAACCTTCACTCTTTTGGAAACTCTATAACCTTCCAAGATATATGGGAAAAGTAAGGACTCTTGAGGTATCCCTAGATAATAAACCATAGAAGGAGTGATGTGGTTTCAATAACACTAATCATCAAGCACAAGGATGAATCTTGGAACCCCACAAATATTTACCTTTCTTGATGAAATATTTCTGTTCTTGGATCAAAAAATTGTAAAGCTTCATATACCCCTTGGGTACATAGGTATTCTTCATGAACTCTTTTAAGGCACTCCATGTTTAACCGGACTTTCTTACAAGTTCCCACCATCTCAATGCGTACCCTTGAATGTTTTTATATGTATATTTAGCTTGTTTGACTTTGCTCATATGATTATCATTGAATTTTATTTCACTCTTCCATTCACAATCAAGATAATCTTCGAGATTTGACTCTCTTTTAAAGATAGGAACAGTATAAAGATCATGACGCATACTATACCTTCCATGTATAAATTAGTTCCCACTTTCAAATGTTTGGGCACTAGAACAAGAAGGATGAGATGTTGTATCTCTAGGATTTGGAGATGCACACTCTTTTATTCCTATGGGGAGACCTATACTATAGGTAGTATAACCAATCACACCAATCCGACCTTGATAAGGAGTGCTATAAGATAAGGAATATAAATCTTCATAACTCATATATGCACTCTTATGTTAACCATTAGAATGTGCATAATAAGAAAGGTTATACTCTACATCATCTTCATGCTCAGAGTGGCAAGTGTAATACTCCTTATATGCCCCTTCTTTCTCATAACAACTATCACAAGGCTTATCAACATCTACATACTCTCTTTAGGAACTAGGATCATCATTTATCTCATATTCTCCTTTGGAATAAGATCCCTCATTCTCACATAACTCTTGATCATGGCTATTTTCATAGCCTCCATATTCTCCATCTTCATCATAGCTTTAACTTCATGCACAATAATCATAGTCTCTTATACCATAGTCACATGTATCTGAGGCTATCAAAGACATACTTCCTTAAAACTCCTTATACCTACAAAATAAACTAACAAGATAAGTATTAAAATCTCCTCAACAATACTTGTATGTTGCTCAGCTTTGTAGGCCTCATGATTGGATTAGCGAATGTTGAAAATTATTTATACTTAGGTGGTCCATAAAGTGTACATCTCTACACGTGGACGAAATAGATTCTTGTTTTAAATTACTCAAATAAAATATATGCAGATGGATCAAGAAGCTACAATGAATTAAAAAATAAAAAATCACAAAATAAATAGGACAACGAATGACACGCACTGAATCACTAATGAACCAACATAGTAGGTGAATTACTAGTTGTTGAATTATTTAAAAATTAAAGTAAAGAATCATGAATCAAAACTATGGTAATCAAGCCTGTGTAAAAAGGAGTATTGAAGTGTTGAATTATATGGGTGAATTTCTGTAGAAGTGGCTTTGATAAGAACTAAGGAAGCTTGGGTGCATCCCTAGCGCATTCCAAGAACATTTGAGGCTTTTTTGACCTGCTTTAGCAAGTCTAGAGCAGCCCTTGCATAGTCCAGACACACTCCCAATGTAGCACACACTATTTTGAGCTACTCTTCGGCTGCTGTTGCAGTTCAAATGAAAGCCAAGGGCAAAGTCAAAGAAATCAGCCAAGCAGCCCACTTGGAATGACGTTTTTGCCCCTCTATTGGTCTCCCTTTGTCCTCTCCTCTTGGAATATTCTTGGAACCTTTGGAGATGCTTTAGCACTAACACTTTTACACACTTTCTCTTTTTTCTTTATGGATCAAACAATCACTTTTAGCTGAAAATCCACCTTGAAGAAAACAGTTTCTCCAGAATACTAACTTTTCTAACTTCTTCTCTCTAGCTCAGAATGAATAGAAAATTTTAATCTAAGCCCATTTTAACCTTATAAGCTCATTCCAATCATTATTTAGCTCAAATTCTTTGCCAAAAATTTTAGATTTTAAACCCACTTTCTTTTCTTCAAACTCAAGCTTTCAACAATGATAGAACACTCAATATTACTCTGATTTAGCTAAAATTTGACTTCTAGACTCCTATAGTATTAAAGAACACAAATCTAACACTAGAAACACAAGAAAATACTAAAATCAAGGACTCAACTTTTGACCTAACCCTAAAAATTATAAATAGTAATTTTTTGTGATTTTTTGTTTTAAAGACCATTAGACCCAAGATTGACTTCATTGGAACAAAATAAAGCTTGGCTCTAACACTAAATAATATAAGACCGAACCAAAGAAATTAGAAACAAGCACCAACACTAAAGAATTAAACAAATTGAAATACAACAATTAAAGAAATAAAAGGATAGATTTTAAAGATAGATAAATAATATCAAAGAAGAAAAGAAAACTAAGAATTAAAAAGTATATTAAACTTTTAAACTCCTAACTCAACTATCAACAAACACCAATCTCTTAAATTGACTGCAAGGGAATCAAAACGCCCCTACAACCATCGTTTCTAAGCAAAATGTAACATAAGCTTTTTCAAGCTCTCAAAAACTCTCTTAAGAGTTTTCATCTTAAATAAACATCAAAAGATTAAGGAAATAACCTAAGATATATAGTATTTATTTCCTTGGGCTATTGAGTACATAAGTGGGCCAAAAAATGACCCAAATTAACCAAAAACTCAATTCTATCAGATTGACATTTTCTTAAGTAGATGGGGCTCACCTTGGGTGTACTGTGGGAGCGGATGCTATTATTTTGACCTGCTCGTGTAGGTCAGGCTCACCCTGGGTGCAGGTCCTAAAAAGGGCTTTTTAGTCCTATTATGCACTCTTTTGACCCATCAAAGTCCCTCTGGTCCTTGTTGCATTAATTGGTCACTATAAAACACTCCATAAATGGTATCTAGATTTCCTGGAACATATATAACTTCTTCAATATCATGGGAGTATTTGTAGTCCTCGGGCTTGCTTCCTTGTTAGGCTCTTGGGATAAATTTAGCTCCCAACTCCAAGTTATCCTCCACACATTGTGTCAAGCTCTTAAGATCTTAAAAATGGTTCCCCAAACATATCCTTGACTCCCGTAGATGACCATGGATTGGGTACCTTTGTGTTGGCCTTAGATTGTAGTCCTTGAAATTTTTATACCTATTTGGTTTGTATTAGACTACAACTTATCAAAAAGTCCAATCTTCAATACAAATATTTTGTTCTTATTATTTTAATTTACCAAATAAGACCTTTCTAGCTGGTGGATTGCATTGGTAAGAGATTTCTATGGAACGGTGGGATTTTTGTAATATCCCATAATATTTTTGAATTGTTTCATCCTTAGTTGTATGCATAGAGTGTTTAAGGCCTGAAAATTAATCTAACTATTGGGGACTTAGTCACATTCTAAACCTCTTAACTTTCATGATTTTTAAATTGGTCTTCCCAACCTCGTGACGTAGATATTTGAGTTGATTCATGTTCAAGGGTGTAAGGGGCATATCTTAGGGAAGTTTTGGATTTTTTGGAAGAGGATTGGGTCATGTTTGGATTTTGAATCCAGAACCTCACCGCGATTATGGTACGTTGTCGTAGAATAGCAGTGAGGCCATCACTGCATCACAATGGCCTTGTGAAAGATGTTCCAGTCACGAATTTAATTGTCATAAGGGAAATATGGTCTTTTACTCTTATTCTAATACATATTGCAATGAATTATATCATCAGTTAGGGCAAATATTGCCTATTCTCGCCAAACTACTCTCAAAGCAAACCCTTCTTTCTCCCCTAAAGATCAAGAATTCAAGCCTCCTAAGTTTAACATTCTCAAGAAAGGTGTCAATATTAGGGTTTCACTCTTCAAACTAAGAACTTAAGGTATGTGGGACTATTTTAAACTCCATGGGCATACAATTTTTTTGGTTTTTTTATCAATGTGTAAGGATTTATAATCATGTTACAAAGAAGGGTTTTGATATTATTTCGCAAAGCATGTCATGGAATTATTTTTTATGAAAGTATATATATTGTATTGAATTATTTTCATGGAATTGAATTATATCCCCTTATGTATATACATTTTTAGTTTTGAAAAGTTTAATTGAGAGCATGAACAATGAATTTCCTCTCTTTATATGAAATATAATGTTTATTTGTACTGCGGATAATTTTGAATGCATGAACTAGGGTTTTGAAAGTTAGTTCCTGAACATCACTGTGGTTGACATGGTTTATGACATGATGAGATGGAAAAATCTCCTTATTTACAAGAGTCCATTGTGTTGATAGAAAGAATAGCATGTGTTTAAATGAAAGATTGGCCACCATATGATAATGTGTTTCAAAAGAAAATGTTTTGTATACATCTGCATGTGTTTGAATCATCCATGTCCTCATAAAATATTTAAATCTTTGGGAGTGGCCGTCTATATGACTTTTTTTATAAAAGGGCTATGAATTATGACATGATATGATATGGCTTGAAAGTTTGGGCATGACGATACTCGGTGATGATAGGCCCTTAGCAGATTGAGTATGGAATGTTTTAAAAGCATGAAGCATGGTCTTAAAGGAAAAAAATTTTAGTTAAAGAGAGCTAGTTGGTTACCCTAAGAAGGCTTGACTTCAGATTGCTCTTAGCCCAAAATAGTATTTTGTCGATATATGTTTATGACGTCCTATATTATGGATTATATGCTAGCAATGGCCTTATGGCATAGTACGAATGACAGACCTCAATCCTTGAGGCAAACTCAGATTGTGGGCTTGACCGCCGAGTTAAGGGCGAAGTACGTATCCCCTGGATAAGTACGTTTGTAGGGTGGCCTATCTAGATTAGAAGAAATACAAAGAGTGGAGTCATGATTGCAAGGAAATGATTGAAATCTTTTTAAGTTATGCCCATGTGTTTTCATTTACCTCATGCTAACTGTTTTATGAAATGCTCTCACATATGTTGTATAAAGTATGGTTATTTTGGATTGTTTCACGTACCAGTACATTTGTATTGACCCCCTATATTTCATAATTAGAAGCTCGGTCCCGGGGTCTCGCTAAGTAGTAGATCATTGTCAGAAAGTTAAAGTTGCTAAGCCTCCCTTATTTCAAAAGTCCTTTTTTGTATGATGTTTATATTCAGTTTTAGTTAATGGTCCGACTGGGGGCCTTGTCCCAGTTTCAGACATATTTTGTTTTAAATTTAATAGTGATTTTGCAGAGTTGGGTTAGATGGGTTTTGGGTCCTTATGAATGTATGTCCGTATTGTTTAATTGAAATGAAAAGATGATCATGATTTCAGTTTACTACCATATTTTGATTATTTGATGAATTATTCATATAATTGCTAGTTGAAGTGGATCTCAGACCTTCACGGTTTTAGATGACCATCGCTGCCAGAGCCTTGATTTGGGTCATGACAAACTTGGTATCAGAGACTGGTTCATGGTCTGAAGGTGTCTACAAAGTTGCATCAGGTAGAGTCCTTTTTATGGGTGTGTAGCATGCTATACTTAGAAAGAGGAAACTACTAGGTGTTTAGGAATGTATCTTTTTTTTCATGATCTAGTTTGTGCTATAGAGTCTAAATGTCCTTTAATCAATGATTTCTTATATTTCAGTGATTGACCATGCCTCCCTGTAGATACAACGAATAGAATACCTAAGTTGATGATGTTTGTCCTACTCAAGGGATGCGTACCCATAATAGAGCTCATACTCTAGAGTTTGTTGCTACTCTAGGAGTTCTTCCAGTCCCGACTAGTCCACCTCAAGCTCCACAGACTGGTGTTAATATCCCAACCTTCTCAGAGAGAAGTCTCAAATGTTGAGTTCCGATAGTCCATCCATATGATTGCTCAGCTTGTGGCCTCTCTGACCCATTGGTGTGAAGATGTAGGTTCTATGTCTGGTTCATCTAAACTTACTTGGTTTGACCAATTCATGAGTCTAAAACCACCCACCTTTACTTGCACAAAGGTTGAGAAAGACCACCAAGGGTTCATTGATGAAATGGAGAAACTTTTTAGAGTGATACGTGTTAATAAATTTAAGGGGTTGAGTTGGTAGTCGATCAGTTAAAGGACGTAGCTAACCAGTGGTATAATGAGTGGGAGGATTTAAAGGGTGGTCATGCTGAACCTTTTGTGTGGGGTGAATTTGTATAAACTTTCCTGGACTATTTTTTCCCTATGAACTGATGGAGAAAAAGGCTGAAGAATTTGTAAATCTGAAACAAGGAAATATGAGTGTTAAATAGTATGCATTGAAGTTTACCCATCTATCTCGTTATGTTCCAGAGTTAGTGGGCAATATGAGGGCTCACATGAGAAAGTTAACATCTGGTCTCTCAGATAATTTGGTGTTGGAATGTAAGGGAGCAATTCTAAATAGGGACAAGGATTTCTCCAGGTTATTGGTGCATATGCAGTAAGTAGAAGAGGAGAAGAAGAGGCAAGTACAGGTAAGGGAAAAAGAAAGGCAAAATAAGATTCATCAGACCTAGTGCATCCCCGTGGGGTGCACCAATCCTATTCATGCAAAAGAAAGATGGATTCCTTAGGATATGTATAGACTACCGTCAGCTAAATAAAGTGTCGGTCAAGAACAAGTATCCACTTCCCAGAATTGATGACTTGTTTGACAAACTTTAGGGTGCTAGTTACTTCTCTAAGATAGACATCAGATCAGGCTATCATCAGCTCAGAGTCAGAGAATGTGACATCCCAAAAATAGCCTTCAGAACTTGGTATGGTCACTTCGAATTCTTAGTCATGTCATTTGGTCTTACCAATGCCCCAGTGGGTTTCATGGACTTGATGAACCATGTGTTCAAGCAGTACTTGGACATGTTTGTCATAGTCTTTATTGATGACATTCTTGTCTACTCCCACAGTGAACATGATCATGTAGACCATCTCAGAATAGTATTACAGACTCTCAAAAATCATCAGTTGCTCGCCAAATTCAGTAAGTGCAAATTTTGGCTAAGGTCAATAGCTTTCCTCGGCCATGTCATTTCCAATTATGGCATTAGACTTGATCCCTAAAAGACCAAAAAAATGAAAAACTGGCCCAGACCCATCTCTCCATCAGATATCAGGAGTTTCTTGGGTTTGGATGGCTACTATCGACAGTTTGTTGAGGGATTTTCATCTATTTCATCCCCCATGTCCAGATTGACTTAGAAAAAAGTCAAGTTCCAGTGGTCAGATTCTTGTGAGAAGAGTTTTTGGGAGTTGAAAACTCGACTCACTACAACCCCAGTTTTGACTTTACAAGATGGTTATGATGAATTTATGGTGTATTGTGATGCCTCTTGAGTTAGTTTGGGGTGTGTTTTGATGTAGAGAGTAAGGCATAGCCTATGCCTCTAGACAGCTTAAACCTCATGAAAAGAACTATCTTACTCATGATCTTGAGTTAGCAGCAGTAGTGTTTGCCCTAAAGATTTAGAAAAACTACTTGTATAGAGTTCATGTTAATGTGTTCACTTACCATAAGAGCCTACAATAATTGTTCTCTTAGAAATACCTTAACCTTCATCAAAAAAGGTGGTTGAAGTTGATGAAAGACTACGACATGAGTGTCTTGTATCATTCGGGCAAGGCCAATGTAGTGGATGATGCTCTCAGTAGGATGTCTATGGGAGTGTTTCTCATGTTAAGAAATATAAGAAGAAGTTGATTCAGGAAGTTCACCAGCTTACCCGATTAGGTGTTCGCTTAGTTGATTCAGTAGAAAGTAATGTATGGGGGTAGATCAATTCAAAATCATCTCTGGTTTCTAAAGTAAAGAAGAATCAGGACAGAGATCCTTGCTCAGTCAAGTTAAAAGAATCATTTAGAGATCAGAAGGTAAAGGTTTTATCCCAAGGGGGATATAGTGTGTTACGTTGCCAGGGTCGCCTATGTGCGCCAGGTGTAGATGACTTGAGGTAACGAATTTTTGTAGAAGCACATGGTGCATGTTAATCAAATCATCCAGGGGCCACTAAGATGTACTGTAATTTGTGGGAGATCTATTAGTGGAGTAAGATGAAGAGAGACATTGCAGAGTTTGTGGCTAAATGTTTAATATGTCAGCAGGTTAAGATTGATCATCAGAAGCCTAGTGGTTCCATGTAGGAGTTCAGTATCCCCACTTGGAAGTGGGAGGAGGTGAACATGGATTTCGTGATGGGTTTGCCTTGGACCCATCGCCAGCATGATTCAGTTTGGGTCATTATTGATAGGATGACCCAAACTCTATGTTAGAGAGTTGATCAGACTTCATGGTATTCCATTATCCATCATTTTAAATAGAGGTACCTAGTTTACCTCTCAATTCTAGAAGGTGTTCAAAAAGGGTCTTGGTGCCCAAGTTTACCTCATAACCTTTCACCCTCAGACAGATGGTCAAGATGAAAGGACCATTCAAACTTTGGAGGATATGCTAAGAGTGTGTACCATAGAATTTAAAGGTATTGGGGATGACCACTTACCTTTGATTGAGTTCGCATATAATAATAGTTATCATTCCAGCATTCAGATGGCGCTGTTTGATGTACTTTATGAGAGGAGATGTGGATCTCTCATTGGTTGGTTTGAAGTGGGTGAAGCCACAGTGGTAGGCCTGACTTGGTATTTGATACCTTAGAAAAAGTTTAGTTGATCAGGGAAAGGCTTAAGGCAGCTCAGAGCTGACAAAAATTGTACGCAGATATGCAAAAGAAAGACCTCGAGTTCGAGATTGGTGATTGTGTGTATTTGAAGATCTCTCCTATGAAAAAAGTGAAAAGGTTTGGCAAGAAGGGGAAGCTCAGTCCCCGATATGTCGGTCCTTACCGAATTCTCAGCCATTTTAGAAATATAGCTTACGAGCTCGAATTACCTTAAGACTTAGCTTCAATATTGTCTACTTGCTTAAGAAGTGCATAGGTGATCCAATAGTTGTAGTCCCTGTGGAGTGTATAGATGTTCATAACATCCTCTCTTATGAGGAATTTCTAGTCAAAATTCTTGACTATCAGATTTGTAGACTAAGGAACAAAGAATTCTCTCTACTCAAAGTTCTTTGGCAGAATCAGTTCGTTGAGGGAGATACTTGGGAGGCAAAAGCAGACATGCAAACCAATTACCCTCACCTATTCTCCGCAAACTCAAACTCAGTCCAAGGTAATAGTTTTTCCTTGAACTAGCTCGGTTTCATACTCAGATTTTCTTTATAAACTTTGTATCAATTACTATTGCATATTCGGTCATACTTTCATGAGTCAGCTCAGTCAAGTATTCATGCATCAGATATGCATACTCAGTATGATAAACTCCTCTTATCAGCAATCCTAATCATGCATTCATGAGTCAGTTCAGCCACGTATTTATGCATCAGATATGCATGTTCAATATGAAATCTTAGCATGTCAGTCATGTAATCGTATTTTAGTTGTACATGAATTCGGTCTATCAGCATTCTCAGCTTAGTCAGTCCCATTCGAGGATGAATGTTCCAAAGGGGGAGATATTGTAAGACCCCGCAAAAGTCCTAGGCTTAACTCAGCCCCTTAGAGCTTGATAAGGGATCCCAAACTTAGAAAATTTCAGCTAAGTGATTAGGACTTAGTCATTTCTAAAGCCCTCAAATTCTAAGGAATTTATTTATGACCTTCTCGACCTTAGAAAGATAATTTTTAAGTTGATTCATAATCAGAGAAGTCAATAGGACATCTCGGGTGAGTTTTAGAATTTTCGTACAACTATAAGGGTGTGTTTAGGATTCCAAAATAGTATCTCAGGGAAATTAGCCCGCGGTGCCCTGCTCAATTCGGTACCTGAGGGAGCCCGCGATGGAGACTGTGGTGCCTCACTGATAGCGGTGCTCCAGAGCCCCCGGTGCCCTAGCCAGTCAGGTCCAGGTAAATTCTGTAGTGAAGCTCCATATTTTTAAGGGTAAATGGGTTAATTACCTTTACCCCATAAGTTCATAACACGGGATCAAAGCCCCAAATAGCATATTTGCTCATCTTTTTCACAAAAGCCTCTCAAGAACAAACCCTGGCTTGATCAAGCTCAAAGATCAAGTCCCAAGAACTCACTTTAATCTTTACGAATTTAGAAATCAAGGTATGTATAGTGTTCATCCAATGGTTCCCGTCCACCCTTGGAGTTCAGGAAACCTTTTTAAAACTTGAAGTTATGATTTCCATGTTGTGGATTAGATTGTGTTCATGTTGATATTGTAGTATGATTTCCAAGTTGAGATCTTTAATGAATTTCATGATATTATGTTAGCATGTGTGTTGAACTATGTTTTCCTCATGTTGAAACCCTTGAATTGTGGATTAATGGTTGTGGTTATAATGCATCAATATGTTATTCATACCCAAATACAAGATTATTCCTTCTAGGTGTTTGACAAAATGCTTAATTGAGTTAATGGTGCATTTGTGATCCCTCGATGACCCTAATGTTGAACTCATGTCATTACAAGGTGTTTAAACTTCAATCATGTTAAAGCTATGCCTTGCAAGTGTTTGTTGAAATGTCTTTGTGAATTGAATAGTGTAATTATCACAATTTATCATGCATTCTTATCCACGTACCAGTTTATGACTTCCATGTACTTGATGAAATAACTCATTGATTGTATTGTGAATAGTTAGCTATTGTCATGTTTCCAGTATTGTCATATTCTATTAGCGTAGATGCTATCGAGTCCTGGGGTATTTAATACCCAAAAATTTAGCTTTTTACCTTGAACCAGTGTCAGTTACAATACTCTTAGTCAGTTACAAAATTTAGTATAACTCAGTTAGTTACATGACCCAGGAAAACTCAGTAAGTCTCAGTATCAGTCCAGCTCCAATTTAGTATTCAGTTCAGGCCTTAATAAACTCAGTCATTTAAGAGAACTCAGGAGTATTCCGTCAGTTAATGGAACCCAGCAAACTCAGTTCAGTCAGTTAACATGATCAGTAATAGTTTAGTCCAGCCTAGTACAGTCTATACATTATTTTAGTATCATTTCAGTTGGGAGTAAGAATTAGCACCAAGGAACCCAGGGATGAGGGAATTCCTTTTAATATAGGTTTTGAACCTTAGAAGCAATCCCTACGTTATAGAATTATGTAGCCAGCGCTGGTTGAGACATCATCCTACCAGACTAGAGGGTTAGTGCATCTCATACAAGTTTTATTTCCAGTAAGGGTTGACGAAAAGAGCTTTATATTAGAGAGGGTTAACCACAGCTTGTCTTTACCCGTTGCATGGTATTGATACCCTTCCAACTAGGGTTATAGGTTGGACCACAAATTTATTCAGAAAAGGGGCATATTGGTTAGATGATTACTTCCCACAGTATCAGTTTCAAATTCAATCTCAGAAATGAACTCAGTCAGTTCTATAGATTCAGAACTATCAGATATAGTCACCTAGCTTAGTATAGAACTTAGATCAATTCTACAGAATCAGGACTATCAGAAACAGTCACTCAGCTAACAACATATCATATATTAGTAACTCAGTTATCAGTTATCAGTAACTCAGTTATCAGTAACATATTATAAGTAGAGTTAAGTATCAGTAAAACAGTATCCAAAACTCAGTATCCAGTGTTATCACAACTTCAATTACAGTTTATGTATTCATGATGTATTCCCACTCAGTCAAGTTCATGTTTCTCAGTCAGTTATAGTTCATGCATATGAACCCATGCATTCATCCTACCTCACTTTGCATACCAAAACATTCAAAGTACTGACACGTACTTTTCTCTTATGCTATGATATCTTATATCATAGGTGCATGGACTCCTAATTGCACTTAGCAACCCAATCTATCAGCAACAAACTTTGTGGTGAGTCCTCATAGTTTGAGAACAAAGTTGTCATTTTAGTTATCAGTATTTAGTTTATTTCAGTAGCCGGAGTTAGTTGGGGGCTTGTCTCATTAACTCCTTATTCAGACAGTTTAGAGGTTTTTTTAGACTAGAGTATTTTCAGACAGATGTTCAGTTTACAGCATTGATATTCAGTATTCAGTATTTGATTTTAGTATTGAACCTTATGGACATTTCTATCTAAATTTGGCATTATACAGTATTATTATTCAGTGATTGTAGCAGGTACCAGTCATGGGTTAGCTCATGGTCCTTCGAGATTTTGAGCACTGTGTAGCGTCCAGGGTACAAACTCAGGGCGTTACATTATTATACTCTGCCTCTTTGGGTTGAAATTCTAGCAAGGGTTTGGTGATGCTTATCAAAAGATACTGTTGTAAAAACAAGGCCTTCTAGGCCCTATGTTGAGGCTAGGGCAAGGGAGATACAATCCTTGAGAAGAGATGAGGGTTTGAATCTCTAATACCTCATATGTGGAGAAAGTCAGCAGGTATATGCACTCTTAAAGAAGTTCAATTAGGTCTATTATTTTAGCTGTTGGTCCAGTTTCATTAAGCCCAATGATTAAGACAGCCACCAGTCCAACAACCAAGTTAAAAAATTACGGTTCTGAGAAAATTGAGTCGCTTATTATGTTTAATTCAGCGTGCTCTTTGGAACCTACAACAGAATTTTTTGATCCCATATAAATGGAAATCTTCTTTCTCTCTCTTTTAACTCTCTGGTTCCTTATTTTTAAGCTATACAAAATCAAGTCTCGGACTCCCAATCTATTCAAGTGATAGATATATCTAAACCCATAAAAATAGGAGAGACTTCTCATGGGGTTGAAAGGGATTCATAAATGGTGTTTTATGGGGAACCATCACCATGAAATATAGAAGATATTCCTTCTACTGAACTTTCTATTGAAAAGTCTGAATCAAAAGCTTCACGGTGGGTGCACTTGAACATCATCAAACTTAACAAATAATTTGGAGTTAACTTGGAAGGATGTGAAGAGAATGAGTTGTCTCTTTTAATGAAGATCAACAGTAGAAAAAAATAGGATAATTTTCAGTAGGCACAACACCTGAATTAAAGAAAAAGGGGCAGAAGCAATTGAAAGGTTTGATCTCAAGCATTAAGTACAAATCCAGAAACCAAGGATCGGGGAAGGGACAATCTCAAAATGGATTGATGAAGATAAGCATTCTATCATGGAATGTGAGAGGATTGAATGAAGGGAAAAAAGGATTAATTAAAATATTGCTCAAAAAATGGAAATATAATGGGTTGGTTCTACGAGAAAGAAAAATGGAAGGGGATATTACCAACATAGCTAAACATGCATGGGTTAACAGATAGGTAGATTTTTTCAATCTTAAGGCAATTGGAACTAGTGGAGGTATTATCATTATGTTGGACAAAAGAGTGTTGGACGGGAAATTGGTTGAGTCAAGCAATCAAACTATTACATGTAAGCTCACAGACTCTAGACAAGACTTTACGTGGTTCATCATAAGGGTTTATGGATCAAACAACAGAAGGAAGATGTTAGAATTATGATGGAAGTTAGTAGCTTCAATGGGTCTATTTAATAGACCATGGGTGATTTTTGGTGATTTAAACATTACTAGATTTTCTCATAAAAGGAGAAACATCCACAATCTCACAAAAGTATTGAAGGAGTTTTCTAACTCAATCAATGAACTTAAGCTAATAGATCTTCCTCTTACTGGAGGTTTCTTCACCTAGAATAAAGGGAACAACAAAGGTAGTGCTTCAAGAATTTATAGGTTTCTCTTTTCAACTAAATAGGATAACCAATTTAGCAAGATCAAGCAATTTTGATTGCCCAAAATTATTTTAGATCACTATCCAATCCAACTTGCCTGTGGAGATTGGGACCAAAGAAAGTCTTACTTCAAGTTTGCTAATTGGTGGTTAAAGGTAGAGGGTTTCAAAGATATGGTTAAATCTTGGTGGCTCTCTTTTGTAGTTCAAGGCCATTCGGACTTTGTTTTAGCTTCAAAGTTGAAATTGTTGAAAACTAAACTAAAGGAGTGAAATGCCAAAAAAATTGGCAATTTGGATAGAAGAAAATCAGGGTTGTTGGCCCTACTATCATATCTTGATGCTTTGTGGGAACAAAGAAACCTTATAGATAATGAATTGATCACAAATCCAATTTATCAATGGACTTTAACAAAATTTCCAAATATGAGGAGTCTTCTTGGAGGCAAAATCAAGAATTCTATAGTTAAAATAAGGAGATAAGAACACTAAGTTTTTTTGCAAGATGAAAAATGCTCATAGGATATTAAATACTATAGACAAACTGGAGATCTAGGTAGAGAAAGTCAGCAACTCAAACGTCATCAAAGAAGAAATAATCACTTTCTATAAATAGATTATTCTGAATCAAAATCATGGAGGTCTATATTTATCATTCAGAATCAGCCCACAATCACAAATGAGGAAAATTTATGGTTAGAGAGGCCTTTCAAATATTACGAGGTGCTCCACAGTATCAAATTATGTGCAGAAGACAAAGTTCCCGGTCCTAATGGTCTCAGTGCTTGTTGGGGATTTTTGAAGGTGAAAATCCTCCAACTATGGAAAATTCACTTTCATGTTTTTTTTAAAATAAAAAGTTTTAATGCTAAATATGTGGCTCTTATTCCAAATAAAAATGGATCCAAAGAATTAAGAGATTATAGGCCAATCATCTTGATTAGTAGTTTTTACAAGATTATTTCCAAGACCTTAGTAGAAAGAATGAAAAAGGTGATCGAAAAGATAGTAGGTAAACACCAAATGACATTCATTAAAGGTATACAAATTATTGATGCTTCCCTTATTTCAAATGAATATGTTGATACTAGGCAGAAGGATAAGAAACTCGATGTCCTTTGTAAATTATACAATGAGAAAGCTTTCGATCATCTTAATTGGAAGTATTTGATAAATATTATGAGGGCGATGGGTTTTGGGGATAGATGCTTAAATGGACCTACAACTGCATCAGTATAATTAAGTTCTCTATTCTTATTAATGAATTCCCTAAAGGATTTGTTTCAATTCAAAAGGGCTTTAAGGCAAGGAGATTCGATCTCTCCTTTTCTTTTTATCGTAGTCATGGAAGGACTTAGCAGTATGTTGAGAATCTCTACTACTAATAGTGATTTGAGGGGGTTCACTATTCAAAATAGGGAAAATAGTTTAGAGATCTCATATCTTCTTTATGCAAATGATGTTTTGATACTTTGTGATGCAGAACCTTCCTAACTGATACATTTGAGGTCGATCCTTATTATTTTTTAAGGTAACTTCAGACTTTATGTAAACTGGAGGAAGATCAAAATATTTCCCATTAATGAAGTCCCAACTGCTATATTCTTGCTGGAATTCTAGGTTGTGAGTTGGGTGCTCTACCTATAAAAAATTTGGGTCTTTCTTTAGGTTCAAAAAAGAAAGTTATTCAAAATACCAGATAGATGTGAAAGGAGGCTTGTGATCACGCTCAACTTACTCCATGATTTATGAGCAAGGTGATCGTTGTCAAATATAATAACTCAAGAGTTGGGGTCGAATCCTCGAGGAGTGGAATTAGTATTCAAATCCTATGGGTGTTGAAAGGTACTAAAGATATACCTTTAATGTAAATGAAATGAAAGACATAAATTAAAATTTGGAGGTATGGTTTAGAAGGTTATTTTGATAAAATCTATTCAAACTACCAATTAAAAGCAACAAAAGTAGGTAATATTCCAATAGGCGAATAGTCTTAAAATTATGTCTTCTTAGGGGAAAATAATGCATGGGTTCATGCTAATCAAATGCAAATTCTAGTTAATGACTATATAGGTAGGCTAGGTTAGGGATTTTCTATGCTAGTTCTTTAACCAACCACTAAAAATATCACCCATGGACCAGTTCAGATACCTCATGAGTGTGTCCAACAAATCCACCCAAGACCTCAGTTGGGCACCCTATTTCTTGGGGATGCCCAAGACATAGCAAATTCACAATCCATCCCTATTTCTAAGACAATGTAAGGAATATGCTAATGTCTAATTATTGTTCGCTAATACATTGTCACCCATTTCCTTTTTTCAAGGATGATATAGGATTTAAAGGCATACTCGCATCCCTCTTTCAAGGATGATATGAGATTTTGGGAATTTGGGGTTTTCACCTATAAATTCCCACCCAACAAGCAATTATTAGTGAAGCCCAACATCATTAACCAAGAATCTACACTAGTAATCAAAACCCACACATATTTGCACATTATTCCAACATAACCCCAAGATAGATGTTTAGCTACTCATGATGTTTAAAGAAAGAAATATACCAAAATGGTCATTCAAAGCTTCCATTCAAGATGCAAACAAGAGTATTCTTTAATTTAACTTTAATTACAACTAAACTTAATTGAAAAATTGACCACAATATTCTTTCCTAATTTAGTAGGGTTTTACTAAGCGTAAACTTTAAAATCTAGTAGGTGATATCCAAAAAATGAAAGGGTTTTCGTCCCATAGAGAATTGGAACTAGCTGTGAGAAATTACATTTCTACCCCTGGGCTATTTTTCGCGCTTTTACGATCACCAGTGATTGACTGCGAGGGTGGATCCCGTGATTGCATAGAGCCCATAGCGATCATTAGTTTGAGTATTTCTGACTTGTCGCAATCGTGATCCTCAGACCGTGATCGTAGTAACTGAGGGTCGGTTCCTTCTCGTGTTTTTTCAGCTTTTGCACTAACTCTTCCCTTTTTTATCTCTTTTCAGATCATTTCACTTTTTTTCTTCCTATCACCTATATACCTGCAAAACATAAGAATTAATGCATTCAAATGAAAAATTCATCTTATTAACACCGTTTCATCTCTTTAACACTCATTAGTAGGAAATTCATAGTAGTGTGCATGAATTTGGGCATCAATGAGTGGTAAATTTACCACTCATCAACACTCCCATACTTAAACTTTTGTTTTTCCTCAAGTAACATTACCTTCTTACTTAATGATACTATGCAATTGTAATCCCATTTAAATGGCCAAATGATCACAATGACTTTGAGATTGATCAATACCAACAAGTAGCTCTCAAGCATGGGCAAAGATATTCTCCCAAATCCCCTCAACATGAAGCACAATCTAAAAGATGCAAAAGACTTTAAAGAACAACAATGCAATAATCACTAGCTCTCAAAAAGTGACTCTCTATTGATAGCAACTCTACTACACTTATTTTGCCTTAATTTTTAGAGTATGACAATTTCACCCGCCTTAATTTGTCTATATGCCTCCTCACAATAAGAAAATCTCAGACATCAAATTATCTATTATTCAACAAGGAATTTAAGTGCAAACACTCACTCTCACAAAGACTCTCTCAATGCTAACAAGTACCATACCATAAACTTGCCTTTATTTTTAATTGCCACTACAATTAATACACTTGATTGGAGATATCAAAGGACTTTTTCAAACTTGTAACATAGGTTCGGGAAAGGGTATGATATCATTTAGGAACAATGTAACTACACCCTCCTTCAACATCTACATCACACTATTAAACCCAACTTTTAACCATGGACTACTTCATTTATTTCTAAAATTCACACATGCCTACTTTCGCTACCTTTATTTACCCATCTCCTTAAAAGTGTTTTATTTTTAACTATTTCTTTTGCAATCTATGCTATTCATTCTTTTTATGATTTCTTTCTCTTTAAATTTTTCACTTTCTCTACTTGCTTAGTAATTTAGGCATCCACTTACAATATCATGGCCCAAGGACACTTCTTCCAAAACTTACTACCCCCAACTTAGGCATTTAGCCACACGTTTCATTTTTTAAGTTCAAGGAGGGTAGGGTTCAGAAGAGGGATAAACTTTGAATGGTTCAAGGCTTGTAATATGGTCTCCAAAGAAAGGCTTGAAGGCTCAAAATGGGTAACTAAGGATACTATTCTATGTACGGGTAGGCTATTTAGGCTAAAGTTAGTTGCTATGTTCACAAAGAAGGACTAAGGTCATTTCACCAACCAAGCATAATCCCGATTAGCCTTGAGAGACTAACGGGGTAAGTTTTAGATGATACAAGTATGCACGAGAGATACACAATTATGCTCACTATATATGGCATGTAAACTTTTCAAGGAGGCTCAATCGAATTTCCTACTAAAGATAAAAGGAAGTATTTATAATATACTACAAATTAAAGACTTTGGAGTCACAAAAAAAGGTAAAGTATTGTTACAAAATTATTCACGTCCATGCCCTTGGTTTTTAAAATTTTTTGGTTTGAGAGAAGTGTTTGATTTTCATTTACACCATGCAAAATTTTCTATTGATGGCACCAAACCAAGTCATTGCCTCACATTTCACTCTCATAAAGGCAAACCATATCGCTACTCAGACTTCACCATAGGTATAAAGGCGATCCTAAACTCAAATGCTACAGGTACATAGACTTTCCCTGCATCTATGGCACAAAACCCAATCACGATGATTTTTCCTTAAAATGTCGTCACTCAATCTATCATAGGAAAAGGCTCGTCCGATATCATTATAAACACGATAAAGATAAAATAAAAAACTAAGAATAAAATAAGAAACTAATCCATGAAATATAAGCACCATCGGGGTGCCCAATAATTATAATCCAAAAATAAAAATCACCAAACCAACATAAGGAAAATCCAAAAATATATCAATAATGCAGACCAAATAAATATATATGGAGATGGGCACCCCCAACTAACAAGTTTGCAGTGACCTCACTATATCAAGAAAGCATAAGAAAAGAGTAAAGGTTGCTCTCTGTAACCGCATCAAGAACTGTTGTCGTCATTGGTCTCAGAATCACCTCTGGCATCATTTGAGCCTGACCACTCAGATGGGGCCTCATTATCACTATCAACTCTAGGATAAAGAAGTCTGTCTTTAGGTTTTGGGACCTTCCAAAGGCCCTTCACCCCCTTCCACATCTTCATAAAAAATTTGTCTCTCTTCTTCTCCCTCTTCTTCATCTTCTAATGGGAGTCCCTGAGCACTCTATGTTAATGTGCTAGAGATAAGTAGTCCCTCTCAAGTTTAGGAACAGTGGCCCCCTGCTTCTTCTAATCCTCCAAGAACTTTTCATAGTCGGACCAAGCAATGTAAGAATGACCGATAGTGGAAGACTCTTCCGGCCCCTGAGGAAGCTTGGACACCAGCTCCTTGATCGCTCTCATCTTGACTGATATCTCATCAATTGGCCCTATTACGGATTGCCTGCATGAATTAACATTATCGTCCACTGACCTCCCCAAGTCAACCTTTCTTTTATTACTCTTCCCAAGGACTCCCTCTCCTCGGATCTTTAATAGGTAACTGAGAGTCTTGGGAGAGACCCAACTATTTTTTGGAAATGCATCAACCCTGGATCGCCTATATAGCTTAGTAATTAATGATGGAAACATAATCTTTTTATTCCTATAATGCCGAATATCCATGAGCACAAACCGGACAACATTCAGAGGAATGTTATCTAAGAGGCAAGCCACCATCAGAGCATGCATAGTTGGGATATTTTCTAGGTTGGTGGAGGAGGAAACTCTGCTATAAATAATGGTCAACCAAATTTGTTTTGATCGTGAAGTCACTCATCAGTATCCCACTCTTAGTGGTGGACTATGGGACCTCCCTTCTCGGGCATATATACTCAACCAGCCAGTTTCTATAGCACAATCCTTGGCCTCATAGTCCCTTATGTCAACATTGTCCAATCCATAAACTCCATTAATCTGCTTGGCCTCAAAACGAACCTCTTTTCCCCTAATTATTATCACTGGGCTAAGGTTAGAGATCTATTATACTGAGATTCGTGTAGAACTTCCTCACCCAGTGCTTATTTGCCCGGCATGATTTTGGGAAAAGCATATCCATCCTGTGACCTCTAGCCTCTCATAGAAGACCAAAAGTTTCTCAAACACTTTTTCTAATGAGACCCCCCTCTCGAGTAACAGCTTCTTTCTCATAAGGTCCTCATAATATGTCGCCTCACATTTCGAGGGCATAAAATAATGGTTATCATAGGTTGCCATTCGGTACCTTGGATTCACACACAAGGCATTAGTTCATTAGGAAAACGTGAGGAACATGTGCTGATTAAACTAAAGGAAGGGATTATGGGACATGGGCAGGCTTAAAATACAATATCTGATCATGATTCTTGAGACCGGTTAGAATCATACTCTCAGTTATTGCAATCGCAATAACAGGTTCGCAATCGTATTACCGTAATCGCAACCCTAAAGCCGCGATTGCGATAATTGAGTCAAGTTTGATCAATTGCTCAGACACCTAAACTTCCAGTTTTAATACCCATTTGTGTTCCATATCAAATATTTTATATTATAAATATGAAATATAGTCCCTAGGTGTTCGATCATGCCATTAGAACATATGAAAATAATAAGAAAATTCATTCGGGCATTTAATCGAACACTTGGTGTGCAAAATTTATTTTTATCATTTTGAACAATTTTGGGTAATCAAGACTACACCAAGTATGTGCACACCAATAGCAACAGCTAACCACACCAAGCAAGCATAATGACACAAACATTTAGCAAGAAAAGTTCAATTTTAGGCCAATCCTAAGATATGATTCTAAGGCCTCAACATATGCATAAAAAGAGAATTTGAAGCACATACTAATTGAGAGATGCAAACAGGGATGCAATTCATAATTTGGATGCTCATAATGTGACCAAAATCGGTGCAAATTGAGAAAAAAATAAAAAAAAAGTTTAAAGGAGAAAATGGGTGGGGGTGCGAATGTTCATCTTTTGAAACAGTTGTGATCGCGATTGGGATCATATGATCGCGATCGCGATACTCGTATCATCATGATCATGATAACCGAAGTTATTTCTGCTCCCTTTTTCAACTATTCAGCCCATTCATCAAATGCACCACACTTCCCCTTTCTCAACCTCATTCAAAATACCTTATAGTACTATAATTTCATAGATCAATCACAAACAAAAATAAAACCTACTTTACTAATAAAAATTCTAAGGATACGGGCCACTTTCGTGACACTGGTGGGTTGCCTCCCACCTAGCGCCTAATTTATCACCGCGGCACAACGTTCTTCACCCTTAAGGGACCTATCGTCCACTTTTTTGTCCACCACATTAATGACTGACACCACTTGTAGTTCCATGGGTTGTTTTTCTATTTTGCAAACCCGAAAGGACACTTCATCATTTTGGACCCAAAATTTCATTTATCCTTGCTCCTTGTCAAAAATTGTTCTTCTGGTTGCAAGGAAAGGTCTCCCAAAAATGATAGGTATCTCTTGGTCGATTTCATAATCAAGCACAACGAATTCTACCAGAAGAATAAAGCGATCCACCTTTACCAAAACATCAAACAGACTCCAATCAGTTTCTTGATAGATCGGTCCGCCATTAAAAGCCTCATTGTTGTTGGAGTAGGAGTGACCAAATCAAGTCTTTGATAGATTTCATATGGCGTGATATTGATGCTTACACCAAGGTCACACAAGGCTTTCTTAAATTTGCGTGTCCCTACAGTGCAAGGAATCGTAAAGGCCCGAGGATCCTCCTTCTTTTCCACTGTAGCACTAGTCATGATAGTGCTACACCCATGAGTAAATTCAATGGTTTTGCCATCAACAAGAGTTTTTTTAACATCAAATTCTTTATTAGCTTAGCATATCCCAAAATTTATTAAATGGCTTCTAGAAATGAGATACTGATTGAGAGGTTACTAAGCTTAGCAAGAAATGTCTTGAGTTTAACATTATCCTTCTTCTTATTGAGTCTTTAAGGGAATGGCGGGGAAACCTTCATGGTAGGCAATGGATCACTTTGTGGTTCATCATTCTAAACTACCTTTGGATCTTCCTCCTCATCAACCATTTTTTTAATTATCATTGGTTCTTTTTTATCCCCTTCTTGAGACTTTGGAGTTTCCTCATTTGAATCAACCACAAGCATCTTCTTCACATTTATTTGTTCAACATTGGTCTTTCTTCAACATCAACCACATGATCATCGAGAGTTTTACCACACCTAGTTATGATTGCCAATACTTGAGCATCATTCTTTGGATTCATATTGGTATCACTAGGAAGGCCTCTTTTTTTTCTAGCATTAAGTTGAGTGGAGACTTAGCCAATTTGAGTCTCCAATTGTTTCATTAAGGCGGAGTGTGATACAATCATATGGTTTATTTGAGAAAAGTCATCTTTTAATTCTCGGACCATCTTGTATGTTCCTTCGACTCTCATCAAGATTTTTGCTAACACATCTTTGGTCTTGAATTATTTGGGATCAACGAAATTAAAATATTTGCTCTTTACTCAATCATGGAGGGCACATATCTATTATACTTATTTTTATTTTCCCTCCAATCATGATCTGTTTCCCTATTACGCCATTCTCATTCTCTTTCATGATTAGTACAACCTTGGTTGCCACCTTGTCTTTGATAGGCTAGGTGGTAATCCCCCGAATAGTTAGCCAAGTATCTAATTTATTTATCAAGCCTCTTGTCTTCTTTTTCATCATATCCCTTGGATGCCATATCATTTACTGTTTTTGTGGGTGCACCTATCACATTCTACGTAAGGAGTTATAATTGTGTCATCATTTTTGCCATATTTCTCTCCCTCTCTTCTTCTTTCTTTCTTTGCTCTTTATCAATATAGGAGGTGGTAGGGGACCCTTTAGATACCTCAGTATCTCAGGTATGCCAACCCTAATTTTTTTTGTGACTTCTTTAAGAAATTTTGAAGCCACCACATAAGACAACTTCACAAGTGACCCAACGGCCACATTATCACCCCAATTTTGTTTAATTGATCCAAATCTTGATAGAATATTTGGAAAAACACCTTCTCCAGCACCTCGTAGTTGGGGTACTACAAAAGCATTCCCTTAAATCTCTCCCACATCTCATATAAAGGCTCTCCATTCAATTAATGAAAGTTTGTGATTTCGTCATGCAATTGCAACATCTTTGATGGTGGAAAGTATCGATAGAAAAAAACATTGGTAAGTTCGTCCCACGATTTGATGGACCTATCTAGAAGAGATCATTGCCACAACACTGCCTCACCCATTAGAGAAAACAGAAAAGGGTGCAATTATGTGGATTTTTGTGAGATGTGAGTAATGTCGAAAGGGGCACACACTTCCACAAAATTTTTCAAATACAAGTTCGGGTCCTCATGAGCTTGCCATCCAAATAGACCTTTTATTTGAAGAATGTGCAACATAACACTTGTGATGTGAAATACCCCATTCCCTTGATTAGGTGGGATACGGATAGCACTCGCACGTCCAACATCATGGAGTTGCTCCTCATCATCAAGGGGCCCTTCAAAGGTACCAGCATTACTTGCATGATCACTCATTGTGTTGTGGACACTATTGAAATCACCTAAAAAACAAAAAAAAACAAATAAATAAAAACCACTAGGGTAAACCCAAAGCTACTATCAACACAGCATAAGTAAAAATTAAGTTTCACTCTCCGACAACGTCACCATTTTGATCACTCTCAATTTTCTCCATGATTTATGGGCAAGGCAATCATTGTCAAATATAATAACCTAACTTGAGTTGGGTTCGAATCCTCGAGGAGTGGAATTAGTATTCAAATCCTATGGGTGTTGAAAGTTACTAAAGATATACCCGTAATGTAAATAAAATGAAATACATAAATTAAAATTTGGAGGGTATCGTTTAGAAGGTTGTTTTGACAAAATCTATTCAAATAACCAATTTCAATAAAAATAGATAATATTCCAATAGGAGAATAGTCTTCGGATTATGTCTTCCTAGAGGCAAATAATGCATGGTTCATGATAATCAAATGCAAATTCTAGTTAATGACTATATGGGTAGGCTAGTTTATGCTAGTTTTTTAACCAACCACCAAAAATATCACCCATGGATCCTTTCGGATACCTCATAAGTGTGTCCACAAAATACAACCAAAACCTCAATTGGGCATCCCTATATTTAGGAAGATGTCCAAGACATAGCAAATTCACAATCTATCCCTATTTCTAAGACAATGTAAAGGAATAAGCTAATGTCTAATTATTGTTCACTAATACCTTATCACCCATATCCCTTTTTTAAGGATGGTATAGGATCTAAAGGTATACTCACGTCCCTCTTTCAAGGATGATATGAGATTTTGGGAATTTGGAGTTTTCACCTACAAATTCCCATTCAACAAGCAATTATTAGTGAAACCCAACATCATTAACCAAGAATCAACACTAATAATCAAAAACCACACATATTTGCACCCTATTCCAATATAACCTCAAGATAGATAGCTACTCATGGAGTTTAAATAAATAAATATACCAAAAATGGCCATTCAAAGCTTTCATTAAGATGCAAGCAAGAGTATTCTTCAATTTAACCTCAATGACAACTTAACTTAATTGGAAAATTACCACAATATTTTTGCCCAATTTAGTAGGGTTTTACTAAGAAAAAACTTTAAAATCAAGTTGGTGATATCCAAAAAGTAAAAGGGTTTTCATCCTATAGAGAATTTGAACCAGTGGTGAGAAATTACATTTCTGGCCTGGGCTATTTTTTGCTCTTCCGCGATCGCCAGGGATTGATCGCGATTGCGGCTCCTGTGATCGTGGTGAGCCCATCGTGATCACCACTTTGACTATTTCTTACTTTTTGCGATCGTTATCCTCAGACCGCTATCACGATAACGGGGGGTCAGTTCATGCTCATGTTTTTTTCATCTTTTATACTAACTCTTCCCTTTTTGATCTTTTTTCAGCTTATTTTACTTTTTTTCTTCCCATCACCTATATACCTGCAAAACATGGGAATTAGTGCATTCAAATGACAAATTCATCTCATTAAAACCATGTAATCATAGTAGTATGCATGAATTTGGGTGTCATATGAGGGGTAAATTTACCACATATCAGCTTGCAAGATAAAAAGTTCAATACTTGTCATTAGAGGGAAGGTCATTTTGGTTAATAGTGTTTTGGAATCCCTTCCTACCTATGTAATGTATCTTTTTCCCATTTCTAATAAGGTGAGAAAAAGCATAGACAAGTTGATAAGAAACTTTATTTGGGAAGGGAACATAGGTAACAAATGTTTGCATCTGGTCAAGTATAATATTTTGATCTCTTGTAAGAAGGTGGGAGGAATAGGAATAAAAAATCTTAAAATACAAAATATTAGTCTATATTGAAGTAGATTTTGAGATATAACATTAAGGAGCAAGCGTTATGGCGACAAGTTATACAACGCAGGCATGGATAAATGGGTCACTGGACTACTAAACTAGTGGCTTCTACTTATGGAATAAGGAATTGGAAATCCATCAGGAACCTTTAAGAGGTGTTTATAGAAAATACAGGGGTTAAATTGGGAAATGGAAGGAAAATCTCCTTTCAAAAAGACAAGTAGTTAGGGAATGGGCTTTTAATAGATCAATACCATAATTTTTTCACTATTTCATTCTCTCCTAATGCTACATTTGAAGAGATTTGGACTCCCCAAGGGTGGAATATTATATTTACAAGGCTTCTATATGACTGGGATATTCCTATATTTATTGATCTCTGGGGTAAGCTTGAAGGGTTTTCTGGCCTAAAGGGGGAGGAGAATTTTCTCACTTGGAAAGGTGGCACCAAGTTTGTTTTCTTTGTCAAAGCAGCTTACTGCTACTTAATTAATTTGGAGCAGATCAACGAACCATGGCCATGGAAAAAGATATGATAGTCAAAAGTTTCTCCCAAGAGAGGAATGTAAGATGGTTAGTAGTACATAAAACTTGTCTCACACATTATAAACTCCAAAAGGGGGATTTTCATCTCTGTTGTAGATACTTTCTAAGCAATCAAAAATCCAAAACTAATGGGTATCTTTTATTTCATTGTTCAATTACTAAAAGACTACGGCAACTTTTTGCAACTCTAGATCAAATTGTCTGGTTGATGCCCCAGAGTACTTTTGACCTAATATGCAATTGGAACAATATACAAGGATAAGCATATCTTAGAGAGTGGTGGAAGAATGTTCCATCATACATATGGTGGACAATTTGGAAAGAGAGGAATGCAAGATGTTTTGAAAGCAAAACTAGTATCTTATGTGTATTCCCCTTTTCCATTCTTTGTGAGGTGTATCATTGAGAGTATGTGTGTGTACATATAAACTGTGTGCTTCCCCCTCTTCTTCATTTTTGTTTTCCTTTTCGTTTTTTATATTATCCTATGTGGATGCATATTATTGGTGGCTTGTGGAAATTATGGTGTGGCATGTGTAAGTGTGTAGGTGGAGTGTGGGTTGTGAGGGTAGGTGTGTGTTTTAATATTACGTGGCATGGTGAGGTCACAAAAAGTGTTATGCCTTTGCTCATTTTTTTATCCTTTTTGGGGGAAAGTATAGAATGGTTGAGGGTATGTGGTAAGATGAGCTAAAAATAAATAAAATTCAACTTTAGGAGTGACAAAATTAGGTGTCTACAACATGTCCCCTTTGAATGTAAACACGAAGTATTTTCAGACAAAGAAGTAGACAACGAGATAGAATTTTGACCCGACCATTATTAAAAAAAAATGAAATAGAAGGAAGAAGGGAAGCCAAGTCTTGATTTTGGACGTCATACTTATCCCTAGTTATAAGGGAATCAAGTTACAAGTTTCTCAAAGGGTTAGAAGAAAAGGGACTATATCGAGTTGGAGAGTCGAGTGAGGCCCTGTCGAGGTTCTGGGCCACGGCTCTGTCATTACATCAAAATAAAAATTACAAGTTAAAACATGAAATAAATTACAAAAAAATCCTATCTATGTTGCTTCTTTTGGACTTTTTACTTAAGTTTTATCACCCTATTCTCAAGGCGGGCTCCTAACTTGTTATTTTTCAATCTGTTGACTTTTAATTTTCACCTTGTGGCTTTGATTTTTCATTTATTCGCCCTGCTCTTCAGGCGGGATCCTGAATTGTCATTTTATCACTCTGTCCTTCAGGCGGGCACCTAACTTTCAGTTTTATTACCTTGTTCTTCAGGCGTGCTCCTGACTTACAATTTCCTCACTCTATTCTCTGGGAAAGCTCCCGACTTTCAATTTCATCACCCTATTCTTAAAGCGGGCTCCTGACTTGTAATTTTGCTCACCCTGTTCTTCAGGCGGGATTCTGACTTGCAATTTCACCGCTCCGTTCTCTGGGCGAGCTCCCGACTTTCAATTTCATTACATTGTTCTTTAGGCGGGCTCCTGACTTTAAATTTTATCACCCTGTTCTTTAGGCAGGTTCCTGAAACCACATCAAAACTAGAAAGAAAATTATCCCAAACAAATGCTATGATAAAGAAAGATTTCCTTTTTTCTGAAAGTAATGACCCATTTTTCAAGAGGACCCTGAACATAAAGTAAATTTCAGTTTTTTCAGAAAAGTCCTGAACATAAAGAAAATTCCCATTTTCCAGGAGGGCCCTGAACATAAAGTAAATTCCCATTTTCCAGGAGGGTCCTGAACAATAAGTAAATTCCCATTTTCCAGGAGGGTCCTTAACATAAAGTAAATTTTTATTTTCCAAAAGGGTCCTGAACATAAAGTAAATTCCTATTTTCAAGGAGGGTCCTGAATAGAAAGAATTCCCATTTTCCAGGAGGGTCCTGAACAGAAAGTAAATTCCCATTTTCCAGAAGGGCCCTGAACATAAAGTAAATTTTCATTTTCTAGGAGGGTCCTGAACAGAAAGTAAATTTCCATTTTCCATGAGGGTCCTGAACAGAAATTAAATTCCCATTTTCTAGAAGGGTCCTGAATAGAAAGTAAATTCTCATTTTCCAGGAGAGCCCTGAACATAAAGTAAATTCTCGTTTTTCAGGAGGGTCCTGAACATGAAGTAAATTTCCATTTTCCAGGAGGGTCCTGAAGATGAAGTAAATTCCTATTTTTCAGAAGTGTCCTAAACATTAAGTAAATTCCCATTTTTTAGGAGGGTCCTGAACATAAAGTAAATCCCCATTTTCCAGGAGGGTCCTGAACATGAAGTAAATTTCTATTTTCCAGGAGGGTCCTGAACATAAAGTTAATTCCTATTTTTCAGGAGGTTCTTGAACATAAATTAAATTCCCATTTTCTAAGAGAGACTTAAAGAAGTTCCTAACAATAGGTTTAAATTTTATTTTTGCCCAGTTTATCATCAAAAGCTTTTATGGGTGTCAAACCCAATCACAACTACTTGCAATAATGCATAATGCAAATATGAATCATGATTTTGATCAACAAATGAACTTTTTGAGAAAAAAATTGAATGACTGAGACCAACAAGTTACTCTCTTAAGAGTGAATGTGAAAGCTCCTTACTAAAAGTACATCTTTCAGAATTAATGGTTTTAATTAGGAAGTGCACCTCCTAATCATGAGACATGACAGACCCAAATTAGAGAATTTGAATCTAAGGGGTACAAGATGATGAGTTTTACCATAATTGGGATTACCAAACCTGTACAGCAACATTCCATTTGTAGAAATGAGGAATTGCACCTCTGGCTATTTGTGCTTTGAAGCCCTTGATTAGAAGGCCGCAATTGTTCCTGTTTCATACAAAGAAAACTTGTGAGTTTAAAACAGGGTGGTTGGCTTGCGACTTTGGCATTTGAGGAGATTTCTCTTGCACTTGTCTAATTTAGATCTTTCTTCCAATCATTAGCATTTTCCATTGCTTTATTGCTCTGTTGGTCCAAACAAAGAATATTAAGGTGACTCTGAAACAAACACAGTATCTCTGCTTTGCTATGTTTCTCAGACAATCCCCTATAAACATTGGTATTTCTACGAATTCCCCAATTTTGTGTGTTTACAACAACCTTCTGCATGTCTTGTTCTAACTTGCAATCTTGTTCCTTTCATGTGTTGGCCCTTTGTCTTGCTTTGTGCAATTGAAAAAGCTGGTAACCAGTTTTGAAATCTTTTCTCACTTGTTTTGACATGAATTAGACTCAAAGAAATGAGAAAAAATGACAATGATTTTTTTTTTGGATAACTGACTCAAGAATATAAAATAAAATACAAAAAAAGAAAGAAAAGACAATGGACGTCCCCATTTGAAACAATGAAACAAAAATTTTATCTAAAAATAATAGTCAACTCTAATGATTATGCCATGCATTTTGGATTAATCTGCCTGATATTTCCATCCATACTTTCTACCGGTTGTTGTTGAGTTAATGGCCTTAAAACTGAGTTGCTTTCTTAGGTCAATTATATTCAAGACCTCATTTGGCTAATGACACCTTGAAGGATTTTCGCCAATAAGCCTCACTCATTTTTCTCTTAGCTCATCATCGCCTTATGATGTCCTTGAGGGTTTTTCACCAATGAGACTCTATTATTTTCATTTCTCTCAACTAATTGTCGCCTTACAGTGCCCATGAGGGTTTCCACCGATAAGACTCTCTCATTTTGATCTCTCATAACTTATCATCATATTACGGTGCCCGTGAGGGTTTTCACCAATAAGACTCTCTCATTTTTATTTTTCTCTAGATTCCTTATGCTGAGGAAGACAAGTAGTATCTAAATACATCATCACATTCATTGCATACTTAGCCTTAACATTCCTAAAGATTGATCTGAAGGTTTTTCTTTTGTTGTAACTTGGCTTTTGGACATGGTTAGAAAGAAAGGATGGCATGAGGCCCAAACGACACTTGAAGTAGGGTTGTACTTACAACTTTTGGAATCGACTTAAATAATGAGGATTAACTCATGCCCCAGTTTCTTTAGAAGGGGCAATTCTAATTTGTTTATCTAGTTGGACCGAGACTCGAATAGGGCAGCCTACGTATCTCACCCCCAAAAAAAGGAATTAGGTCACGCGTAGTTCCAGAAACTTGTTCTTCTTTTCTTGATTCTGACTTCTTTTTTTTCTCTTTTGTTGACTCTTTTTCTCTTTGAAACTTTTTCTGACTCTATTTTTCTTGACACTCTTCTCTTTTTGTACATATTTGTTTCTTCTTCTTTTTTTGTAATTTTCCTGACTCTATTGTTTTGCTCGACATTTTTCTTTTGAGCTTTTCTGACTCTATATTGATTCCAAAAGAGAGGTATTAAAGAAAATAGGATTAAAGATCAAATGGGGTAAACAAAGGATGACACAATGTTTGGATAGCAGAATGAAATGACATCGTCATATCAATCCTGGAAAAATTCAAGTACATGTTATGCAATATGAAAGTGAAAGATGAAGATCACTTGTGACATCTTTTACAACATTAACTTTAACTAAGCCTGTGTGTCACTACTTCTTTTGCAAACTCCACCTTTGTTACACATTCCTTACATCGAATGACTCATGCTTTCGTGGAGCTGATTTTTCTGTTCCTTTTGATGTAGGATCACACATCCACTATTTGACCTAATTGAGACTTATCTTTCAATTGATGACCAAGTTATTCTTGCGATTCTCAAAATAATTTTCTTAATTTTCAAAGAAGGCTTCAACTTTCACTAAATGTCTCAACACTCTACCTATTTTCTCAAATGATCCCTTTTCTAACCTTAACCCTCTGATTCAATATTTCATGGTTAAACTGGATTTCAAGGTCTTACTAAAAATTTTACTAGTATGTCATATTACTAGAATAAACATAAAATGTATTGTATAAAGAAAACAAACAACACATATTTAAAACACAAAGGGAAAAGGACACTTCTTTTAGTTGAAATAAAAGATAGAAGGATTTGAACATAAATGACAAACGAATAAAACAAGATAGATCCCGAACTACAACCCTAAAATAATTCAAAAAATAGAAAACAAAACAAAACGAACTACCAAACCTCTTCCTAGTAGAGAGAGGGGTGACTTCTCAATTACTCAGCCTGACAACTTAGTCACTGGTTTGCATATCAGTATGACTAGAGCTTTCCTCACTGTCAATGTTCTACACCATAATTGATCTATCTTGAATCATCTTTTCAGTTTCTTTTTTCAAATCTCCACAATCTTCTATACTATGACCCTGAGCATCATCATGATACATGCATCATGCATTAGGATCAATATTTTTTGAACGGGGATTAAGAGTGTGCCCAATGAGCAGAGTGATCATGCCCTATTGTACCAATCTATGAAATAAGCTGGCATACAGATCTCCAATTGGTATGAAGCTATCCCTCTATTTCTGCCTCATTTCATTTTTTGGCTTGGATTTAAAATTGGGCCTAGAAGGTCTTTGGTATGTTTGTAGAGTTGGAAGATGACTTAGAGGAGTTGGCACACGCCATTGTGAGTAGGAACGAAGTTAAACATATGGTTCTGCGCAATATACTAGATATGGAGGTGGGGAAATAGAGTAAAATAAATTTTGGGAGTGATTATATGGAGCTTGGGAATGCACTTGGGCTTGAGACTGAGGATAACGATGACTTGGTCTTCTCGGACATGCCCATTTTTTAACTACAATATCAGCTGCATCTTTCTTATTCTTCTTCCCTCCAGTTTCCCTTAATTGATTACAATATTGTCCCAAACGTTTCATGGATTCCCTATGTCCATATTGCCCCCCAAATTTTGACATCTCAAGGATTGGAGGAAGGTTAACACTTGAAGACATGCCCCAGTCTTTGTATGTAACATCTTCTTTACCCATAATTTCTAGGGAACTTTTCGTAACATTCTCTGCACTCTTTATTTTTCTAATCATTTTCTCTGGCTCTTCTGACACACTAGACTTCTTGTTAAGAAATTTTCGGGGTCCAGTTAACTTAAAAGTAGGCTCAGGAGTATAACTATGATCACCAAAAGTATTGAACATGAGTCCATTAGCAGTATAGAGAGGTACAACTATTGGGTGGCTAGCCAATGTGGATGTCTCATCAGAGGATTGAGAAACAAAATCACAAACGAAATATGGTGTTGTGTATCTAATAGACTTATATTGAGGAGCTAGATAAAGAGTGGTGGAAGTACTGTGATGCTTTTTGCTTGGAATGAATTCTGAGTCATGTTACAGTGTATCAACAATAGTAGGAAACTGACTTTGAGATTTTGGTGGAAAACTCGAGGTATTTGTAGGATCAATAGCGGGTAATAAAGGAGGAGACAACCCACTGGCCCAAGCTCGGTGCATTTTTTCATTTGTTGTCTTAGTCTCGTAATCTCTTGTTTTAAACTCTCATTTTCCTAACTCTTGGTTTGATCCATTATGTCCCTCCCTATATCCGTATTGGACACAACTAACCTTTTGGATTTGGTGTGATGTGAAGAATCGACTATAATTCTACAATGTCACAAACCAACCACCTTAAACTAACTGAACAAGAGATAACAAACATGTTAGAGTTCAACACTTTCTCAAATTATTTTTATTTCTCTCTTTTTTTTTTCAAAAATATCCCCGAACCTAAGAAGGGTGCCTACGTATCTCACTCCCAAGAGAGGAGAATCAGGTATGAGTAGTTCGTGAAGTTTGGCCATAAAAGGACCAATAAAACTCTCTTTCCTTTTATTGAAATAAAGTGTCAAAAGAATTGACGAAAATCTTTTTGCATTTTCTAGGTTTAAATCTCTATACAAAATAAAACCTATGATTACCAAAAAAAAAATCTTTTTGGGTTTTCGATTTTTAATTTCATACGACGATGAAACTTGAAGCTATTAAAGGAAAATCTTTTTTGTAGTTTTCTTTTAAAGATGTATATGAACTCCTATTCTAAATGAAGATTACAGAAAATCTTTTTGAAATTTTTTAGATTCTACACAAAACGAAACCTATGATTACCAAAGAAAATATCTTTTTGGATTTTCAGTTTTGAATTTCATATGAAAATTAAACTTGAACCTATTAAAGAAAAATCTTTTTGTAGTTTTCTTTTAAAATATGTACATGACACCTACTCTAAATAAAGAGCGAAGAAAATCTTTTTTTTTTGAATTTTTTGAATAAGATTCCCGAACCAACAATAGGTTGTCTACGTATCCCACTCCCGAGAAAGGAGAATCAGGGGTGCGTGTTCATCCAAATTAGACAATTAAGGATTAAAGAACAAACTAAGACTTTACTTGAGAGATGCGATTACAGACAAACGATGAAAGGCGTCAGTAAAATCTTCTTGAGTTTTTCAATTTGACATTTCACATAAAACTGACACCAACAATTATGAAACAAATATCTTTTTGGTATTTTAGTTATATGAAATGTACACAACTACTACCATTTTTTTTAATTTTCCTTTATAAAAATCTCCTATCTAAAAAAAACTTTTTCGAAATCTTAAAATTATGAATGCTTACTAAAGAAATCAGAAGAAAATCTTTTTGATGTTTTTGTTTGAACAAAGGAGTGCAAAGGGTAAAAAAAAATCTTTTTGAATTTATTTTTGTTAATTTGAGAAGATGAATGAAAAAGGTAAAAAAAATTTTAATTTTTGGGTTGTGAAGAAAAAAATCCATAAAGAACTCTAAAAATAAACTACGAAACTCTCTTTTTCTTTCCGATTCACTTTTCTTTTCCCTTTTTTTTTGGTTTTTCCTTGCCTACACACCTAAGGAATTTTGTTAACTAAGGGGAAGGTGTTAGACACCCCCTTGATCCCATGGTTCAACCACGGTCGCTTGATGGAGCATATCGACTAACTTGACATTACAAATGTATAAACTACACAAAACACATAAGACAATTAATCAAACACATGAAACAAAACAAATTCAAATTATAGTGTTCAGTCCAATTATATAGTCCAAAATAAATTAAAAAATGTAAAAACTAAATCCTATTCTAACCTACACTAATACTGAACTGCGCTCTCGTGCTTTACCCAATGTCTCGGGCCTTCGTCATGGACATCCTCCGAGTACAAAATACTTCAGGGCATTCCCCAGTAAATAAGTACAATATACCTTCGGGGCATTCCCCGGCGAATGAATACATATGAAGCAAATACAATAAACTAGAAAACATTCAACACATATTCAACAAAAATGTCATGCCTAAATTTTGCCTACCCCGACTTACCATTTGCCTACTTGTTTAACGACCTAACACATAATACTAGCGTGTTCAATTTTTTCAAACATCCAAATCCAACAGCCAAACACATACACACAACAATCATAACATTAACACATCACATGAGGATAAAATAAGAGAAGAATAGAGTTGAAGAATTGAACCTCAATCGATGATTTTATTTCAATCAAATTGGATTGCTTGATTCCAGTGTCATCGGACCTCAAATCAGACCCAAACTCGACAAACCTCGATCCCGAACTCAGTTTAATCACCAAATCATACAAAAATATTGAAATCACGAAAAACCCGCAACAGATTTTGCCTAAACGGAATTTGAATCGGAATTTCATTGGATTAGCTTCATTTTTGTGGACTAGCTATAACTTTGTCATTGACTTCCCGACGGATTTGGACTGTTTAGATCAATTTTTGATGAGTTTGAGGCAAGATGTTCCGTCACCGGAACAGCAACAACAGCGGTGGACTATTGGGTCGATGATTTCGGGTCCGATGAGAGGTTCCGATGGAGTATTGTGGTCAGAAATAGAAACTGGTGGCGCATGAGTCAGAAACCGGAGCTGGTGATGTTTTTCGATGAAGAATCAAGCGGTTTTCCGGCAAGAAACTCACCAAAAATAGTCAGTGAACGTCTATTTCTTCTTCTCCCTCTCGATTTCACTATCTCGCTGATTTTCTTTACTCTCTCGCCTCACTCTCTTCTCTCACCTTATCCCGAGGTGTGTGTGCGTATTGGTTACTGTGTGTATACGTGTCTTAATGAAATTCCATGGTGATTCCCTCTTCTTCTCTATGTGTGTGTGTCAGTGTGTAGAAGAAAGAACCTGTGTCTTATGTGTATTCCCCTTTTCCATTCTTTGTAAGGTGTGTCATTGAGAGTACCCTCATTTTTGTTTTCCTTTTCCTTTTTTTATATTACCCTATGTTGATGCATATTATTGGTGGCTTGTGAAAAATATAGTGTGGCATGTGTAAGTGTGTGGGTTGTGATGGTGAGGTGTGTGTTTTAATATTACGTAGCATGGTGAGGTGTCCAAAAATATTATGCCTTTGCTCATTTTTTATCCTTTTGGGAGGAAAGTATAGAATGGTTGAGGGTACGTGGTAAGATGAGCTAAAAATAAATAAAATTCAACTTTGGAAGGGACAAAATTAGATGTCTACATATAAAATACAAAAACAACCAAAAAATGAGAGGAAAAAAAGAAATACAAAAAAATGACCCAAAAAAAGAAAAAATAAAATAAGAACGAAAAAAGAAAAAAAAGAAAATAAAACTGCAAAGAAAAATGAAAAAAAACATGAAAAAGGAGGAAAAGGAAAAAAAAGAAAATAAAAAAATAAAAATGAGGAAAAAATAAAAGGGGAAAACAAACGAAAAAGAAAAAAAAATGAAAAGAAAAAAAGGGAAAAGGGGAAAAGGAAAAAGAAAGAAAAAAATGAAAAAAAAAAAAAAGAGAAATAGAAGATTGAGAAAAAGAGAAAATAGAGGAGAGGGGCTATGAATTGTATTTAATTAACAAGAGTGGCTACGATTTGTAATTAATTGAAACTTAAGCTAAATAGGGTAATTAAGAGATTATGTTTGCTAAGTCATATAATTATTCCTTTTTTATTTTAATTTAAGTAATATTTGTTGATTTAGATTTGGTGACGTGTACTTCTAATAAGAGGTCATGTAGCAAAAGTAGATTTTCAAAAATTACCATTGCAAAATAATGACACAAATGAACGTTTTTGTACGGTTGTGGCATAAATAGCCAAACTTTTAAAAGCGATGATATGAATGAGTCAAGCTTATAACTGATGGCATAAAATATGTCATTTTCAATAGTTTGATGTCATATTTAACTTTTTCATTTTAATTTTTATTGTTTGTGTAGAATTAAAAAAAGCTTATAATTATTCGATTTTAAGTTAAGATTAAAATAAATTATAAGTTCGCTTATAATTTCTGTCTTATAAGTCAACACCAAAAACAATTTAAAAAGATTTTCTTATGTGTTTTTCTTTTGTTTTGGGTTTAAAGAAATGTATTTTTTTGGATAATTTTTTTATTAAATGTTCTTTTTTGCATTTTTTTTATTTTCGGTTTAATTTTCTACTTGTCAGATTTAAAAATCAGAAAATATTAATATTATACCTTATGAATAAATAATGATACTTAGAGTGTGTTTGGTATGAAGGAAAATATTTTCTGAAAAATACTTTTCAATTATCTCATGTTTGTTTAGCTTAAATGTTTTGGAAAATGTTTTTCAAATTAACTCATTTTCATCAAATTTAAGGAAAATGGCTTTCCTTCGAAAAGTAAGAAAAATATTTTCCAAACCCTCGTTCAATTTCACTCTCAAGTTGAAATATTCATACAACTCTCAAAAGCACCCACTCCTACCCCAACCCCAATCCCTTACCATCCGTTGCCCCTACCACCCTCATCCAAGAAAAATATTTATTTTAATAAAAAAATATTTAATTGCATAAGAAAAATATTTCATATATTTCTCTTACCCCGCCTCCAAAAAATATTTTAATTATTTTTTAAGAAAATCAAACATTTTCTTACCACACCGCTAACCCGACCCCCCTCCCCCCCCACCCGCCCCCCCCCCCCCCCCACCCCCCCCCCCCCCCCCCCCCCCCCCACAAAAAAAAAAGAATAATTTTTAAAAAATTATTTTTTAAGAAAATTTCAATCTTTTTCTTACCCCACTCTCACTCCCCTCAGCCCCTAATAGCCACCCCACCCCCAGCCTTTCCTCTCCAAAAAAAAATTAATTTTGTAAATTTGTTTTTTTAAAAAAAATTAAATATTTTTCTTACCCCACCCTTACCCTATTCGTTCTTAGTGTTTTTTGTTAAATATATACAAATATTTTTAGATAATATTTTTCTACTTGCATAACAAACACAAGAATATAAGTACGGAACAACATATTTTCCTAGAAAATATTTTTCTTTTCCATATCGAATACACCCTAAAAAAAGTATTTTTCAGGATCAAAAATTATTTTTCTAAAAGTATTTTCCTACTCTTTAGCTAAACACTAAATGTATCTTCTGAAAAATATTTTTTCAGTCACCAACCAAACATTAGAAAATATTTTTAGAAAAATATTTTTCTGAAAATATTTTTCACTCATCTATCAAACATAAGAAAATAACTAGTAAGTAAGAAACCAACTTCTTTTTCATGATAACATTTTCTAGATTAATATTGTTCTTGGAAAATATTTTCCTTCATACCAAACACACCCTTAGAGACGAACTTTGATATCTTTTTTAGATTGTATCACTTTTTATTTTACGAGACTTTCAAACATCATTCAAAATGTGCATATTGAGCACCAACATACACACGACATATAAGAAGTGATTTTCACTTGATGTTGAGTGCGTGAAATATTATTGTGAGATGGAGCTAGGTACAACTTTTCTATTTAAAATTATAGAAGAAATTACGAACTCTAGCTACGTAATTACATTGGTCAGGATCGATCTCACATACCCCTTGGTTCAATATGCCCAAGTTGAAAGCTAAGGGGAGCAGAATAAGGAGAAGGTGGATACCTCTCATCTAGAACTTGAAGTGTCGAAGATTATAAAAGTAAAGTTACTTTTTATGTATATACTAGGTAGATTTTTTAAAAAATAAAAAATTTTGCATATATATATATATATATATATATATATATATATATTACATAATGAGAAATACTATGTATAGTAGAATTCGATGCCACAATACTCTTGAATTGGGGAAGCCACAAAATACTATCTTTTTGTTGTTTGTTATTTATATAAATCATAATAAAGGAAAAAACTAATCATAGTTTAGTTTGATATTCAATCAAATTATCAAAAAAGAAATTAAAATTGGGTAAGCATTGGGCGGATTAGGTTAAGACCTATTATTTTACTTGTTCTGACACCTAGTATCTCGATCTAAGTAACCTTTAGGGTCAGTCTTCCAGGACACAAATAACTTAATTTTCGGAGAATGGACAAAAATGATTATTCAGCCAAACGTATTGCCACCAAGTGGCCATTGGTTTTGCATTTTCAAAATATAGCCAATTATGCATTTTGTTGCTATTGTCTTCTTGTTTTTTTTTTTTATTTTAGCTATTATTTTTTAAAAGTTTGTTACTACAGTTTTAAAAAACAAAATCATTGCTTCACTTTAAAAGAAAAAAAAATTGATGCTTTTTTTTTCCTCTGCTTTTTTCGCAACTCCTTTTTTGTTCTTCTAATTGGTGCCCTTTTTTAACAAATAAATACAATTTTATAACATTGTAATTGTTGTTCTTGTTTTATCAATCAAATACGATATTTAATATCAAATATATGAATCTTTGATACCAAATAGAGATATATATTTTATACAATAATTTTACAATTTCTATATGCATCCTGTACATATGCATATTCTATACAAAAAATGATACAGTTTCTATACACATCACAACAACAATTATACAATTTCTATACACACCCTATACAAGTTTTAACTACAATAATCATTCATATATATAGTCTATACAATAATGATACAATTTCTATACGCATTATATACAGATTCATATTATATATAATAATTATAAAATTTCTATACACATTCTATACAATCTTTAGTTTTAATTTTAACATTCTATACAGTTTCTATATATCTTCCACAAATACGTACTCTGTACAACAACTATAGAATTTTAATACAATTATATTTTAAAAAAAAAAAAAAAAAAAGACAGATCTTTTTAGCAAAAAATAAATAACTAAATCCAAAAAAAAAAAAACAGTACTAGTGAATATTTATAAAAGGATTAATATAATGGACCAAATTTGGAAATGGCCATTTCATGAAAATTTTTTGACCGACTGCCACACAATGGCAATATTTTTAAAGTGGCTATTTATGTGGTAATAATTTTGGCCGAGTGGCCTTCTCATGTCTTTTTCCCTTAATTTTCTCTCATGTACTATTTGTGTCGTTGGATTAGCTTGATCCAAAATTTGAGTTAAGTGGTGTAAACCAAAAAAGAATTCGGGTTAATAACTTTCATATTTATAAACTCAACATATCTTAATTCATTCAATTTCAATTTAACTCACATAAGTTGATAAAAGATCGTCAATAAGTAGTTGGTCAAGACCCAAACTTTTGAACCTTCATGCCTGGATATTCCAATTAATTATGAGTGTTTTGATGAGTTTCCACCATGGGACTCATTGTCCCATCCTCAACCAACATGCGGAATAATATTCAATATTAAGAAAAAAGTGTGAATTAGCGACGTATAAAAGTATTATAATGAAATAGTTCAAAATTAGTGATAGAGTAAATCATGAAACTCGGTAAAATCAATGATAATTGAAATAGTTCCTTAATCACGTTAGACCGTTCAAGGACCAGATAAGTCAAATAGCTCATCAGGCTTGCTAAATAAAGCGCGAAACAATAAATAAGCACATGGCAACCCAAGGGTAAATCAAATCAATATAGGTCTCATGCTTTCAGGCAAATTAAGTTGATCAAGTGTCATAGTATCATACTTTCAGACGAATCAAGTTGAGAGAGCTATAGTTTAAGAATTCTTTGTTTTACTTGGGCTATGAATCTATATAGGTCAATCGTCCTCTAGACAAACACAGTTTTCTCGAGATCGACTCATTAGGATTCATAACGGCTATTCATGGAATAGCACAACTATCCACATAGGACAAACACAAATTGTAGCAATCATGATATATTAATCAAACCACTGCTCAAGTTTCAAAACCCATGTTTAAAGTCAATAGTTCGTTCATAGAGCAAAAACATGTTAAAAATCATTATCTTGAAGTCAAGTTTGAATAATCTCAATTGTAATGTAAATCATGTACGTATACATTGTTCATGATATAGAAGGATATCAAAATACGACGATTCAATGCGAGCTTATCCGCTGAGCAAGTAAATTTTTGTTAAGATAACTCTTTGTAATCAAAAACATGTTCATACGTGGAAAGACTCCACAATTCAAAAAGAAGATTTAGTTGTAAATTAGACATACTTCAAGATTAAGTGTTTGAAAGCTGAGTATACCTCAAATCCTTTCTAAGAACATCTTAAACATGCTTACATCATTCAACAATAGCTCTCTCTAAGAATTTCAAGAAATCTCCTTCGGTGATCTATAAATTCATGTGTTAATCAGGGTAATCGATGTTATAATCGAGAGAATTGAGTAGAAACACATCCTAGATGTTAGAGAAATGTCTTATGGTATTTTTTCTTCCAAAAATAGTCTATAAAATTTAGATAGTTTAAGTAAGGGTATATAGAGGTGACAAAATCAAATTCAACCCATCCAACCCGACCTAACCCTTCAAGTTTAGGTTTGTTATTGACCGCTCATTTATTAGCTCAATCTATATCAACTCAACCCATTTCAATCCGTTTAAAATTGAGTTGATATGTAACCCAAATTAATTTTTGAGAAATCTTATTAAAATATTTTGGAAAGACTTTTTTTAGTTGATATGTTATATATAGTCATAATAAAGAAAAAAATAATTGTATTTAGTATTAAAAATTTATATAAGAACAATAAAGCAATTAAAACTTAGTAAGAATTGGGTGACTTGGATTATAACACCAAACCTAACTCGTTTTGACTCAATTCATTTTGACCCAAATAATGAATTGACTTGAGTGCTGACCCGTTTGTTATCTTAACCCATTTTGATCCGCCCAAATGTGACTAGCTCGCCTAATTACCACCCCTAAGGGTATATTTGGAAATTGTCAATTTTGCAAGACTTTAATAAAGTGATCACTATATATTTTTAGATTAAATTCAGAAAATTTAAACGATTTAGTTAAAATAAAGTCAAGAATGAGAATTAATTTCACCTAATCACAAGTAAAGTTTACTCAAGGATGAGAATTAATTTCGTCTAATCACAAGTTAAGTTTAATCAAGAATGGAAACTGATTTCGTCCAATCACAAGTTTAGTAAAGGACGAGAATTAATTTCGTCTAATTACAAGTTTAGTCAAGGATGATAATTAGTTTCATCTAATCACAAGATATAAAAATTAACGTAGCAATTAATATACAAATTTATAGCACCTATAAATATAGACGCTTGTTTTCATCCATACTCACTCTGATTTGTGATTTGCATTCTGATTCAACAAAAAAGTCATACATCATATTTATCATTGTAGTCATGGCAAGAAAGAGCTCTACAATAAAAGAAATAAGTGATAGAAAGTTCTCAAAATAGAAGCGTTCTGAGGAGATCATTTTCTCCAATAAACAGAAAGCTCTCTGCAAGTAAGCGATAGATCTCTCTATTCTGTGCGAAATCAAATTCGCGATTATCATTTTCTCAGTTACAGGTGAACCGTTTATATTTAGTAAACCAGATGCTGAATCGGTCGTCAATTGCTTCTTGCAGGCAAAACAAGCAACAAAGTGTTCCTCAAGTTGTAGGAAGACAGTTGAAAAAATATGTGAGCACAAATGACATGCGAGGATGGACCAAAAAAAATTGGTAATCGATAACAAGGGAAAAGGAAAAGCAATTGAAGAGAACTCTGAGTGCTTTACATGGAAAAATTTTAATGGGACTGATTTAGAAACACTTGAGAAGCAAATAACACAAGTCACCGAGAGTTTTGAGAGCAATTTAATCAAGGAAATTAATGATTTAAAGTTAAAAATTAGTGCAAAATATACTGAATCTGTACTTAAAGTGATTTCTTCAACCACACCATCTGATTGGTTGAGTCTTTAAGTGAAAATTATGATATAATAAATCTAAATAAAATTTTATTGCAATCTATATTTTTCTATAATGATGTGTTGTAGTGTGAGACATGAACTTAATATTGTATTTATTTGTATGGTGTTCTTTCCAAACATATGATTCTTATTTTCATAATTTTCACATTTCACACATTCGTTATAAATAAAAAGAATAATTAAATTTGTTATTACTTGTATAAAAGTTTGAAAAGTGATATTAGTATTGCACAAGAAAATAACAAAATTCAGTCTTTTTGTATGAAAAATTGTTATTTTATGTCAATATTTTACATAATTCAATATCGTGTAATAAGTAATCTTTGCTTACTAAAAGTTCAAATTCCTCTCCCTTAACGCCTTAGCCTAACTCACTAGTGTTAATGACAAGATTATACAGTTGAGATATTATTTTCCCTCTTCTATCTTATATGTTATCGTTGATTTAACATAGATTTTTTTAAAAAATAATTAGATTTTTTTAAAAATAATTATTTTTAAAATTTGTGATTTTAATTCTACCATTATATTTGTGTGATTTTTGACTTTTAAAACTTGTAATACTAAATAATAATAGATACTGAATCTCATAAAGCTTCTTCCATTTTTAAATCCTCTTAAAATCCTAGATCCATCAATGATCATTAGAAATGCACAATTCACTCTAAAAACTCCCCTTCATCTCATGCACTCTTTTTTTCTTTTTCAATTCTCAACCACCATTGCTGACTAAACAGCATTTAGTTAAAAGTGATAAAAGAGTTTTAAAATGAGGTGTAGGTAATTCAAGTTTTAATAATTGAGTGTAGGTGAAAATTACTTTATTAAAGATTAAGAAAGTAAGAAAAGTTTGAGAACAGTCCATAAGTTTTTAAAATTTACACTTTGATCCAATGTAAAACCTAATATAACTATAAATGGAGGGGGGGGGGGGGGGGGAGAAGGCATGTTTCTCTCTCTCCCCCATTTATTGTAGTTTTCTCACTTTTCGCGATTTTTATTGTTCATTATTGTTATTGCTTTATTCATCATCTTCTTCTTCATTATTATTTCTTCTTGTTCATCATCATCATCTTCTTATTGTTGACTATTGTTGTTGTTATTATTACCGCTACTGTTGCTACTTGATCAGATTTTTTTAGGTCAATTTTTATCCTTATATCACTTGAGCTTACTTCATAGGTGATTTTAGTAAGTATAATTATAATTTTTAGTTGAATTTCTCATCTGGTTGTATCTGCTATTGCTGTTTTTTCAAAAATGAATAAAACATGTAACGTGAATTCAATAGATGAGTAATCTATTGTAACATATGACTTATCTGTTGCAACAGATGAGTCATATGTTGTAACAATATGTGGGTAATCTGTTACAACAGATGAGTCATATGTTGCAATAAATTACTCATCTATTGGATTTGTATTATAGTGTTGTAACATGAATCCAAATATGGATCGTCTGTTGCAACAGGTGAATCATTGGTTGCAACATATTACTCACTTGATGCAATAGATGACTCAAATGTTGGATTCTTATTGTAGGTTCTATCTATTGTATCAGTAGCAAATACACCAAATAAGAAATTCAACAAAAATCATAATTTTACTTACAAAATCACTTATGAAGTAATGTTTAAGAGATATACGAACAAAATTTAACCTAAAAAGGTCTCAAAAATTTCAACAGGGGCACAATGGATAAGTAAAACACATGAAAAATTTTATGAAACAGGTAAAGAAGACAAAAATAGTGTATCATACATCAAATGCAAAAGGATCAAAGGGACAAACATTTGAGTTCTCCTAAAAATGTTTAAGTTTCCTAGTATTTTAATTGATTTCTAATAGATGACCCATCTTTTACAACAAATTTTCTATCTGTTGATAATTTTTGTCACGACCCAAAAATGAGGGTCATGATGACACTTGTCGTGGAATACCTTGACAAGTAAGCCTATCATCCGAACTGATACGAAAAAAGGAAAAGACAAAAATATCCCAAGGTAAGGCTTCTAGAACGAAGCCAAACCATATAAGTAATTATAACAATGCAGAAAGAACTTATAAAAAATACCAATCATGCCCAAAACCAGGAGTCAATAGTGTAAGAACTACTAATACAATCCAAGAGTCAAATACATCAAAAAAATAACCACAAAGAAATAATAATTATCTCCAAATACAAATAAAGACACAACTACTATAGAAAGATAGAGGTGAACTTCGAACGCATGAATGTCCAACCACTACCCTAGGAAGCTCCAACAATCGCCCGAGTCAATCAAGCTTAGGAGTACTCGAGCTAGGACCTGCACCGAAAGAGCACAGTAGGCATGAGTACGGTTCACTTATACTCAATAGGTATCATAGGCCGACCAAGCAAAGTAGTAAATAAAGCATACAAAATATACAATAAGGGCATGTCACCTGAAATCAGAAAATATCCCACAACAGTAACCCACACCACTTGCACTAACAGTTCTAATATGTCTCACATTTATTACAACAACACACCAAGATATAGAACACAAGTATACATTATGTCACATATAAATAGAACCTGAGAGAACATGTAGATACAAGATCGTCAAATACAAGCAAAGGAAAGTAAGACAAATACACAGATGACAAGTCAATAAGGCAATACAACACAACATAAACACAATAAAGTAAGTGCAATGTATATGATGATGATGATGCACGAGGTCGTTGCACAACCTCCGAGATCGTCGCACAATCCTCATTTACACCTACGGAGGCAAGCCTCCCAACGCAGGACCCATGGAGGGTTTGTCAACCCGTATACAATCCACATATCTCATATCTCCTTTCCAACATATCTCTTGAAAAGGGTTTTATAAGGTATTACAATATTTTTTTAAAAAAATGTTGTTAGTATTTCTCAAATATTGCCTCGGTGGTACCAATGTTTCATAAATGAGTATGATATGAAAATTTAATGCTTACAACCAATTACAATGAGTATTTCCACAACCAACCACAATGATACATTTCCACAACCATATGTATCAATATCCGCTCATTATTTTCGTATCATCCATGAATTTTCACATGTCTCATTTGCCAATAAAGTATGAATATAATCACAATCCACAAATGGTACCACATTAGCATTTTAACAACACAATACAATTATTCATATGTATTCAAGGCCATCAATATCACATAGGACCCCACACGATCACACATATCACATAATATCTCAATTTTGATAACTACATCATATATAATCCCTCATATGGGCACAACACATAGATAGTCATTTATCATTTGCTACCCAACTCAGTCTGAAAGAGTTAAGTTGTAACGCCCCGAGTCTGGTACCCCGGACGCTATACGGTGCTCATAATCCCTAAGGACCACAAGCTAACCCATGACTGGTACCTGCTGCAATAACTATATAACAATACTAAAATATGCGAAATAATGGCTTGAAATGCCATAAGGTTCAATACTGTAATAACACTACTAAAGAAATAGTATACTAATACTAAAACTAAAATAACTGTCTGAACATGCTATAGTCTGAAAAGCCTCTAAAATTGTCTGAACTGTAGAATTGAGGGGACAATCCCCGAACTAACTCCATCTACTAAAATAATTAAGTATTAAAATACTGAAATAATGAAATAATCATGCCTTCGAACTATGAGGACTCACGACTGCTGAAATCTAGAATACTACAGATGCTCTGGAGCTCATACTTCTGAACCTATCGTATAAAACACCATAGCGCAAGAGAAAAGTATGCATCAGTACGTGGGAATATACTGGTATGCAAAGTGGGTAGGCTGAATGCATGGGTTCATATGCATGAACAACAATACTAACTGAATAACATAAATATAACTAACTGACAGTACATGCATGAATATATGAACTGTAGTTGAGATTCGTAATAACACTAATACTAAGTCTAAATACTGATAACATGAGTTTTTGATAGTCCTGATTCTGATGGAACTAGCTAAGTTCTGTACTGAGCTGAGTAACTGTATCTGACAGTCCTGAAATCTGTAGAACTATCTGAGTTCTATTCTGAAGACTGAGACTGAGATTGTGGGAGGTAATCATCTAACTAATATGCCCCAAATAATATAATATATCTGAGTTAGGGTCCAATCTGTAACCCCAATTAGAAGGGTGTCAATACCGCGGCACTGATAAGGACAAACTGTGAATGGCCCTCATCTGTCAGGTACTCTAAGGAGAATGGTGGGACCCTTATCTATTAGGTTAAGCCACCTCATAAACCCTCAACTTCTAGGTTAGATGTCTCAGCCTACGCTGGCTACGTAGTTCTGGAATGCAAGGATTGCTTCTAAGAATCAAACCCTCTACTGGCAGGTGAGTTCCCATCCTAGGGCTCACTCGGTGCTGAATCTTACTCTCATCTGAATAGACACTAAAATGATTATACTAAACTGAACTGGACTGAGATCACTAAGGTCCATGGACTGATGAAATACTACTGAGTTTTTGTTAACTGATTGAGTTTACTGAGGATCTAACTGAATACTAAATAGGACTGGACTGATACTGAATTTACTGAGTTTTCCTGAGCCATGTAACTGACTGAGTTTTACTGATAATGGCATGACTGAGATTATCTTGATACTGACACTGGCTCTAGGCACACAGTTAAATTGTCAGGTATTAAATACCCCAGGACTCGATAGCATGAATATTATGGGACATGACACTTCTTGAACATATGAACATAATCAACAATTCATAATACAATCATTAAGGGATTTCATGAAGCACTTGATAATCATAATCTTGTACATAAATAGGAATGCATTCTAACATATCATAATTTCACAACCTAATATCATGAGCATTCCATCAATTCACTACAAGGCATAACTTATCATGAGAGTCCTCTTGAACATGTGGTTACATCACGAGTTCATCAGATCATAATTGGGTCATAATGCACAATTCTTATTCACTTAAGCATTTTGACAAACACGTAGAATACATAACTTTAGACATAGGCATGAACATTAAACCAATACTTCATGATTACATTAATCAACTCAAACTCATAGATTTCAATCCACATACTAACATAATATCATGAAATACGTCAAAGATTCCAACTTGGAAATCATATCACAACATCAACATGGTTATAATCAATCCATAACATAGAAATCACAATTTATGATTTTAAAATTTGCTTCTTGAGCTTCAAGGATGAAAGTGATCCTTGGATGAACTCGTTACATACCTTGGTTGATAATTTCTTGAAGTTTAATGGTGAATTCTCTTGGATTTGGATCTTCAATAAAAACCCTAAGGCTTGTTCTTGAGAGAATTTGAGAGAAAACAAGTCTAATTTGCTTAATGAGGGCTGAATCTCGTGTTTTAGGGCTATATAGGGGTGGAGAAATAACCTTTTTTCCCTTATAATTTTGGGGCTAAACTGCAGAAATTTTGCCCAGCCAGACTAGGCAAGGCGCTGCCCCACCTAAAGCGCCGTTCTAGGTAAGACGCCGCCCCACCTGAAGCGCCGGTTTGGCTGGCGCGACGCGGGCTAATCGCCTTATGCTAATGTTTCTGAAACCCAAACATGCCCTTATGTTATTCCAAAAATTCCGAAACTCACCCAAGATGTACTATCGACTTTCCCATCATGAATCAACTTACAAATCGACAAACGGAGGTTGGGAAGGTCATGAAATAATTCCTTGAAGTTCGAAGGATTTAAAAGAGACTAAGTCCTTAACACTTTGCTAAAATTTTCTAAGTGTTGGATCCCTTGTCAAGCTTCAAGAGGCTGAATTTTGACTTAGACTTTTACGGGGTCTTACATAAGTCATAGCCTAACTCGAAAGCCAAAACTGGTCCGCTACACTTGAACCCGTGACCTTACTTTTCATGAATGATCCCGAACTCCACTAAAAATATCAAATATGAAATCTACGCATCAAAAAAAACCACTGACACTCATATTGACTACTTTTGATTTGGGATCAAAACGGACCCCCAAAACGGGTTTTTGAAAAAGAAGGGCAAAATCGGAGCTTTACTTCAAAAAACATGTTCCCCATAATTTTAGGAACCAACAACTAAAAACTCAAGTTAAATCGAGTAAAATACGAGGTTTAAATTGAAGAAAAACCATTTTTGAGCTTTACCGAGCAAAATCTTTGAAATTTGGGTTAAAATCAAGAATCGAAGTTGTTTTGAAGGTTAAATTGACGAAAAAATAGTAATTATAAGATAAAAATACTATTCAAGTGAAAAGGAGTGAAAATGAAGTTTAAAATCAAGCTCTAAGATTTTTTGGGTTTTGACAAATTAATCAAGAAATTACTAAGAAAAGGGTGAATTCTTACCTTAAATCCGTAATAAAATCAAGAAATAGATATTAATCTAGCTTCCAAACTCCCACAAGCTTCACTTTTAAGCTCCCAAACTATTTAGAGTTTAACTCTCAAGAGGCAAGATGAAAAATAAGCAAAATGGACCCAAAAACCATTTATATAGTGCAGAAAATTTGCACTAGAAGGATAAAAAAGTTGCAGTTTTTTTTGTTTTAAAGTCCACTCCAGACTTCAACGGGGTGCCCGAGATTCGTTCGAAGTCCGATACATGTAAACGAACTATGCAACCATACTAAATTCGATATTTCGAACGCGTTGGTGATATCAGATTTTCAAAAAAAATTGTTTCACAATATTGGCCCCCGAAATTCGAAATTATAATTTTTCAAATCAAGGATCGAAATGAGATTTAAAAGCCATAAAATCACACCAAATATGCTAACACCCTAAAATCAATATTTCGGATCTGGTGGCGAAGTTGGATTTTTCATCGGAGGTCGTTTCGACCAAATGTGGGTCTCACACCCATATTTTCAATTTTTCCAACTTTCCGACCAATAAGTCGAAATGAGCTCGGGTGAACCGGTACCCGAACCAAAGGTCTACCCAGCCTAAAATTGATATTACAGAGCTGCTGGCGTAGTTCATTTGGCCATCGGTCACACGAATCAAAAGATATCCATATAAATCTAAAATAAGGCTCTCAAAGCCATCAAAAACCACAATATTGCATAAATGATATCAAAATGCATACAGAATTATGCCAATCACCCCCACACCCCAGAAATATCATAATGCAACTACGATAAAGGGTAGAATAGTAAAATCACACAAAATCACAAATTTCATCAAATATTTAGGTTGTTACAATTTTCAACAGATGAATCAACTGTTGCAACATTTTAGTCATCTGTTGATTCAAACTAAGAAATTATTAGTAATAACTAAATTGATTTAACTAAAATTAAAGACAAGTCTTTAAGACAATGGGACAAACATTTGAGTTCTCCTAAAAACGTTTGAGTTCCCTAGTATTTTAATTATTTTTCAACAGATGACCTATTTGTTAAACAAGTTAGTCATCTGTTGCAACAGATGTTTATAATAGGTTAGTCATTTGTTGATTCAAATCAAGCAATTATTAGTAATAACTAAATTTATTTAATTACAATTGAAGAAAAGTCTTTAAGACAAGACCTTAGACAAGGCAATAAATATTTGAGTTCTCCTAAAAATATTTTAGTATTTTAAATTGCTTTTCAACATATGTCCTGTCTATTTGATAATTTTCAACAGATGAGTCATATATTGCAACAACTTAGTCATCTTTTGTAACAGATGTCTATATCTATTTGAAAATTTTCAATAGATGAGTCATTTATTACAACAGGTTAGTTGTCACGCCCCAAAATCCCATCGGGCCGGACTGGCACCCGAAGCCGAGAAGGCCCGGGAGAACCC
>NC_061120.1:171675323-171721986 GCF_002878395.1 Capsicum annuum | reverse complement strand
TTGTTGTTGTTGTTGTTGTTGTTGTACCTATAGTAACAGCTGGAAAAGATTGGCTTGGGAATGAGATTTAATTAGAAGTAATCTAAATTTGGAGTAATACAGGCACTTCGCAAGTAAAATAAGAAAGCGTAATGGAAGTACCAAGATATCCAGAAGGAATATCAAGGTTCTCATAAGACGATGAGAAAGAAAAAAAAAAAAAAAGACAAAGCAAATCATTGCTTTCCTCCACAAAATAAAGTCAAATAAGCGATCAAAGATCACTCTAATGAGTTTGAACTAAATACTAGTGAGGAATGCAGTTCAAATAATTTTCATGTCTCGGAAATTCTCATGTCCGGTTGTGCAGTTTTAATGTTTTATCATAGATCTTTTTACCCTACACCTTGTCAAACACCACTAAGAAGGATGTAAGAGGCCTTACAAATAGGTGTGTCCACCATAAACCCTTCGCAGTTGAAAGCCTTCAGGCATCTCAAACATACATACAAAAAAAAAAACACTGCACAAGATCAACCCTAGACAAATTCTTTTGTAGGATTCATTTAGAGGAATGCACAAAACAATAACCATCACTGTTATTCTTCTCAACTATTTCGAAGTGTGATAGGAGAAAACAATAACCTTTTTTTTGTGTCTGGATAAAGTAGGAATAAAGCAATAACATTTCATGGAGAAGTTACCAAAAATTATTTCTGCTGGTGTTTAGTCTGATTATATAATTTGCATGTCCAAAGCAGAACTTATGTCATCAAAGTCTACTTGAGAATCTTAACAAGTACAGAAGATTGATATATGATGTCCTGCACATGGGTTTACCTGAATAAAATTAACGAAGACATTCAAGACGGCAATTGACCTTTCCACCTTGTTGTAGGAAATGTTCCCAACTGTAACACTGTCTATTGATTTGCCATTTGTCTGCTGATCAACAGCAGTATTATAAGTGGCAAACACGGTGACAATGGCAATATTGCTTCCAGCCTTCAAATTTTTAGAAGATGCTCCAAAATATGTCTTGGTGAGAGCTTTGTTGCCTGTCGTTTAGATTAAACAAGGAAATTTACCAATCTTTAAACTATATGCATGAATATATGCAAGATGGTAGAAACACTACTAATTTAGATTTGCGCAAACCCGAATATGCATTTGATGCAACTGCAATCCAGAAATGCACCTTAAGAGAGTTTGAATAACATCGAAATCGGAAGGAGGTTGTCTTGAGCTAGAATTATTAAAATTGACACATATATGGCAATTAGAGCTTCTCAGTAAAATTTTGAGTAACATAACTAGTTCTTCATGAGACATACGATTACAAGCACACCATTTCACAAGTTTCTAAATGTTCTAAGAGGAAACTACATAGAAATTTGCACCTACGGTGCACACCTAGTGGTCAATGAAGTGAGTTGAACACCATGAGGTCTCATGTCCAAATCCTAACAGAGACAAATACATTAGGTGATTTCTTCCTATTTGTTGCAGCTTTGGTGGACAAAGTTATCCGAACACCACTGCTATCAAAACAACAACAACAACATACCTAGAATAATCCCACAAAGTGGGATCTGTTTCCGATAGACCCTCAGCTCAAGGGAAAATGTAGTCCAAAACAGGGCAGAAAAAGAAGTAATAAAAATACAAAAACAACAAATAGTAACAGTAAATGTAAATACAACAAAATAATATGATAGTCGAAGAATAAGACAGCAAATAATAACAGAGAAATTTAATAGGACTTTCAAATATCGATGCAAAAAGATGTAAACCTTCGCACTGTAGACGATCAGACAACCCTTCGCCTGCAGCAGGTCCAAAAACCAGATGATCAAACTTCTTGTATTGTTTCCTTTGTGGAACTTCTTCAGCAGAATGCTGCCGTAGTTCTAAAACTGCAAAGTAAACAATTTTAACCAGTAAGTTCTATTGACTCTTCAATTTTAAAAACAAAGAGTGTATTAAAACAGAATTTAAATTTTGTGCACTATCACTATACACAATATTCTACACTAAACTTGACCTGCAGTTAAAAAAATGGGTAACGAAAACTTAAACTCAGTTAAAATATAGTTTCATCTATTCTATAGTGAAATAGGGAAACTAAGTGGGCATTATTCACCTGACATAATATGAAGAAAAACAATAAAGAAAGACAAACATAGAACAAGAAAGGGGCGCCATCCACTGCATATACTCTTTCCTAGCATAGCTAGATCGAGCGGAATTGGCCGGAAAATGAAAATTGGGGCTTAATGGATCTGATTTGACTCCAAATTTGGAGTCCCGTACAACCCAAGCATTTCTCTTTTTTACTTTTTTCTTTTTTTGAATTTTTGCCACATATTTAAGTTTGTCTATTTTATTTAAACTTAATTGTTTCTGGTTATTAATTATTCCTAGTAAAATTTTAAAAAGAAAAAAAATTATATAACACCACAATTTATTTTTATTAAATTAAATAAAATTTTTACCCTTTTTATTAATTATCTAAATCCCTTTTGTAAAGCAACCGAATATATCCACAAACTCATAAATTTTCGAATACATAATTTTAATTATTTTAATTGTGTATCTTTCTTTGGTCTAGTTAATGTATTATGTATTTTTATCAAATAATTTCAATGTATCGCATTAATCAAAATTATATATCTCAACTTCAAAGTTATGTATTCGGATGCTAATTAAGTATTCGAGCAAAAATAAAATAATTAATTGTTACATTATTAAATTCAAAATTATGTATCTCAACTTTAAAATTATTTATCCAAATGCTAACTACAACATCATACCCAATGTACTCCCACCTAATGGGATCTAGAGAGGGCAAAATATACGTAGTTCATATGATTATTTCCGAAGATTTAAAGTGGTGGTTTCCAATAGAACTCAAGATAATATATTCATTAAAAAAGAAAAAATATCCAGGCTTGCCAACAAAAAGTATCTCAAGTAAAAGCTTAAAAGGAAGAGGAGAAAAGGTGAAGGAGCAGACAAACCAGGAATACTACTTTTCTCGGCCAGAAAAATAGGGAATTAGTATCAAAAGACATGATTAATTATGTATCCAAAAATTACAAAATAAAGAATTATTTATAATTTAACAAAAAAGTATAATACAGAATATTAGGGATAAAATTGTTGGAATTTATATAAGTTTTACTTTTAAAAAAATGGGGGCATCAAATGTATATTTTACTTGAGATAGAGTGAGATGTAAGCCTCAAAAGAGTGAGACGGAAGCCTTGACACATAAAATATGTGTTATGAAGGCCCACTAATATTTAGATTTTTAATTTATAATATATTAAAACAATATATTAATAAAAAACTATAAAAAAATGCATTAATAAGTCTAAAAATAATTAAAAAATTCATAATAAAACTTCTAATATGTTTTTGCAGTTATAAAAAATGTAAGGATATAATCATATAAAAGTTATCATAAAATGAAAATAACTCTAGCATGTCAACTTTCAAACAAATAAAAAAAAAACAATAGCAGCATACCCAAGCTAACCCAATAAAGTGGGAATTCAGAACAACAAAATATCACATTTTAAAAAAAATAATTACTATCATACAATGTAATTTACTTCATTAAAATAAATACTTTATAAATTTTTTTAATATTACGATTAAAATTAAAACATTAATGATTCATGAACAAAAGTAAAATTACTTTCAAATAAAGAATAATAAAATTTTGAGACACATATAAAAATATGAATGATGTAAATTTGATTATGTATTTTAAAGTGATATTATCCTTCAAATTATTCTCAAATAATAATTATGCCAAACTACGGCTGATTTGGGTTACTGATGAAAAATTATTGAGCATCAATTATATGTTAAAAAAATTATAAGGGTATGTTACTTAGCTAAAAAAAATTATCACGAAAAAATAGTTAAACAAGCAATGAGCATTGTGAACCTCACAAAACTAGTTTCACATATCAGTCTCAAAGTATTTTATCTGTATCATCCTAAATCGAGCTCTACGATAAACACCAAAATTGTCTTTTCTAGAGATTTATTACTCAGCATGTTTTTTTGCACAATAAAATTTATAGAAGTACTAATAATCATCATTTGAACACTATTTTAAATATTCTTTGGAAAAATATAACGAAATATAATTTTAAATTTATAAATTTTAAATAAAACAAAAAGTATTTAAAAATTATGGTTGATGACAAATAAATAAAGTTTAAATTTAATCGAAGTCCTTCAGAAATTAATAAGACTATTACGAGATATAAAAATCATACTATGCGGAAATTATAATTTATGAACTAATTTATCTCACTTAAAAAATGAGATCAAATAATTTCAGTTTAAATGTAATAAAATAGAATATCCCGGAATTAATCGTGAGATAAACTGCACTTAATAAGGACAATTTTGAGCGCAATTCCAAAACTTAGAGGACCATTTTATTCCCTTTCTTCCCTGTTAAGCATGCAAAAGTTTTTATAAAAACTTTTTCAATTTCCAAGCTTTTATTCTTTTCCAAGAATCTTCAACACTTTATTATATACCTTCCTCTCCCACTCCCCTCTCTCTCTATACACTCCATTCTCAATTCTCTCACACTTAAAAGCAAAAATTTAACAAAAAACAAAAGCAATGAGGAAGAAATCAAACTCAAATTCGAACGGCGACATTCCGCTCATCGGTTCATCAGTAATTCCCTTAATCAATAAACTTCAAGACATTTTCTCACCACTCGGCGACATCGATAATCGTCTTACCGGTCTCCGACTACCGCAAGTGGCGGTGATTGGTAGTCAGAGTAGCGGTAAGTCGAGTGTACTTGAAGCTTTAGTTGGTCGTGATTTTCTACCGCGTGGTTGTGATATTTGTACTCGTAGACCGTTAGTTCTTCAGCTTGAGAAGTGTTGTGATGATGGGATTGGTAGTGAGAGTTTTGAATGGGGCGAGTTTGGTCACCTTCCGGACAAACGGTTCTACGATTTTGATGCTGTTCGCCGTGAAATTCTGGTCAGATTCTTCTCCTTTTGCTGCTTTTTTTATTTTTCTGGAATGCTGTGAGTTTTCGTGTTGTGTTGTATTGTATTGTTAGGTGGTTTGGATGAGCTCTTTTTTAAGTGACTTATAACTCAAAAACTAAATGCCAAAAGTAGGTAGCAAACAACTTTTTTTGGCTTTTATTTGTACTTTTTAAGCCTAAGCCAATCCAAACACCCTATGTATTGTGTTGTTAGTTGAAATGTATTTGTTTTGATTGTATGGTATAAATTTTATTGTATGGTATAAATTTTATTGTATGGTATCGTTTATCTATCCATTGGTAGTTAACAACGAAAAGTTACGTTTGGCATAATATATAAACATGCCCTTTAATTTGGCCTCAGCTTGCATCTACCACCTCTAACTTTGGATGTGTATAAGTAGACACTTAGACTTGTATAAAGTTGAACAAGTAGACACACGTGTCCCATATGACAGACACAAATTGGTCATGTAGGATGCCAAATAGGACACATGTGTCTACTTGTTCAACGTTATATAAGTTCAAGTGTCTACTTGTGCACACCCAAAGTTGGAGAGTATAGATGAAAGTTGAAGCCAGGTTAAAGGGCACATTTATGCATTATACCTTTTGTGTAATGATTGATTTGGTGTGATTGTATTGTTATCTGATTGTTTTGGTTGTTGCTGAAATTTTATTGTATTGTAGCGTTGAATCCATGTTAGTCAATGCTGAATTCTAGCTTGTTTGGATGGTTGTTACCCATTGTATTGTACTGTTTTGTTAGTTTAAAATATAATTTTTATTTTGATTATTGTTGCTTAGATTTAATTGTATCACATTGTTTAATCCACGTTAGTTAAGGGTGAATTCTAGCTTGTTTGGATGGTTGTTACCCATTGTATTGTCTTGTGTTATTAGTTTAAATACAATGTTTGTTTTATTTCAAGCTTAGTCGTGAGGTATTCCATCTTATGCGGTACAAAACTCTCTTAGGGCTCATTTGGTTGGGAGATAAGTTATCTCGGGATTGTTATAATACCTTCATTGTCTGTATTGGTAAATGGAAGTCCTTGTGGCTTCTTTGGGAGCTCGAGAGGCTTGAGACAAGGAGATACTTTATCTCCTATGCTATTCATTTTGGTATTGGAAGCTTTGAGCAAGATAATGGACAGAGTAGTCAGTGGAGGTCTTTTGAAGGGATTTGATGCTGTATTTAGAGGGCAGTGTAACTTGACAGTTACGCATTTGCTGTTCACAGATGATACTTTGGTCTTATATGATGCGAGTGTGGCCCAATTGAATGTTTTGAGACAGATCCTTATATGGTTTCAGGTTGTGTCAGGCTTAATGATTAGCCTTAGTAAATGTGAAGGCGCAAGTGTTGAATTGCAAGGTGGGTAATCTACCTACTACGTATCTGGGACTACCTTTGAAAGCGTCTAGCAAAGATCTCACGGTGTGGAATCCGGTGGTTCGGTGGTTGAGAGAGCTGAGAAGTGGCTAGCTGGATGGCAAAAGAGGTAAAAGGGAAAACGAAGTTTTGATCAAGAGCACTCCTCCTAGTATGCCTACATACTTTATGTCACTTGTGCAGACCCCTAGCAAGGCAATTGAAATGTTGGAAAGACTTCAACATAACTTCTCATGGGACTCAGCCGAAGGCACTAAGAAATTTCATCTTGTGAATTGGAGAGTCGTCTCATCTCCAAAGGAATAGGGAGGGCTTGGAGTGAAATATGTCCAGGTAAATAACAAAGCTTTGTTAGGAAAGTGGATTTGGAGATTTGGGAGGGATGAAAATGCTTTTTGGAGGGGGTGGTAGCGGATAAATATGACATAATGGATGGTGGGTGGAGGACTATAAACATTGTAACTCTGTTTGGGTGTGGTTTGTGGAGGGGTATCATGAAGGGGTGGGAAGGTTTCTATCGACATATCTCCTTTAAGGTTGGGGATGAAAGTAGGATCAGTTTATGGACACATAAGTGGTGTCGGGAGATCGAGTTGATGGAAGCTTTTCCTAGTTTATACCGTGTTTCTTGCTAGAGAGGGTTGACAATCCAACAAATTTGTATGTCTCATAAGGGTGCTATTCACCAGGACTTAAGATTCTGAAGGGACCTTCATGACTGGGAGATGGAAGAATTTCACGATTTGGTTGAGCTTTTCTATGATCTAGACACACCAAACAACTTGTTGGATGCATGGAGGTGGCAGGAGAGTGGTGACGGTTTATTCTCTGTTAGCTCTTTTTATAAGTGGTTACTAGTGAGAGAGGAAGATACCTTTCCTTATGACTCCATTTGGATCCTTAGAGCACAAAGGAAGGTTTGTTTCTTTGTGTGGTTGGCGGCTAAGGGTGTAATTTAACAGCGGAGAATCTGAGAAAGAAAACCATCCACCTCAGTTGGTGTTTCATGTGTAAAAGTGGCGGCGAAAGTGTAGATCATCTTCTTCTACTTTGTAAGGTGGCTAGTCAGTTATGGAGGGAGGCCTTAAATTTGCTTACGTTGCAATGGGTCATGCTGAGTACAGTTAAGGAGACTTTGCAGAGTTGGAATCATAAAAGGGGGAAGGAAAGCCTGAGAGTATGGAGTGTTGCCCCCTTAGCAATCATGTGGGTCATTTGGAAAGAGAGGAATAGCTGGGCTTTTGAAGGAGTAGAACTTGGTTTGGCAGAGAGTAGTGTTTTGTACCTAGTTTACTTTTGGTGTACTTGTGAGTTCCCAATTTGTATAGAGGATTGGAACCATATTTTGGTGTATGTTCTCTCCTTTTGATATATGTATACAGGTTCCCCCCAAATGATTATGTACCTTGTCAAAAAAAAGATTGAGGTTTAAAATGACCCCTCTTTACTCAGTTCCAGACTTACAAAGCGAGACGACTTTTTGGGCATATACATCACTCAGTCCAGCCCAGATGTGGCCTCTCACAAAGGAAATACACTATACATATCTTGAATAAAGTTGACATGCTCATTGTCGACCAAATACTCACTTATGCATCCTAGCATTAAGCTACTTCTAGGATATATGATCTTAACATCGCACGTCTGAATATTATTGTTGCTGTCACTGTGTACTTAATTTTTACTTCATCCCTGTAACTGTCATTAGGACCAGTGGTCTATTCTTTTCATAGATAAACAATATTTGTAATTAGGGACTTCTATTCCAAAAATTAGAAAATGTTGAAGCCAAAAGTTATCTGGTTACATACTGAATAGATCTATATGTGATGGTTCCCCTATGGATCATGTATATTGGTGGAAACATGATCTCTTGAAAGAAATACAAAGGAACATATAATTTCCATTTGGCAGATCAAGTGCAAAACTTGAAATAGAGCTATGCCTTTGGATACAAGTGAGATTATGTGGTTGAATTAGTTGTGTTGGAGTTAAAATTCAGAAAGGTTTGTACTGAGGAAATTGATTTGACAATCAAGTTGCGATAAATATTCCGTTGGAGTTGGTGTTGCATGAGTGGACCAAATGTTTTGAGATTATTGTGACTTTATTTATGAGAAAATACAAGCCCAGACTATCTCAGCTAGGTGCTTCAATCAGTTGACTAAGCTAAAACATCCTGAGGTCCAATGATATGTGTATTGGATGCTCGAAATCGATACATATGGTCCAACTTGAGTGTTATATTATGTGTATATACATTGTACCTGAGTAGTAGTCAAGTCGAATGTTGTGTAGATTAATCCTTAGGATTCTCAATAGTGAGGAAACTTGCAGTTTTTATGTAGCCATCGACTCTGGAGCACTTTGTATGCTGTTAATTCAGTAGTAAGGTTCTTTTCTTTTCTCCTTGTTTCACAAATAAAATACAGAACTATGTCACTGATCCAGTTGCTTTTCACAACCCAGGGATGTCATTAGGTTCTAATGTTAATTGCTGCATGTGGCTTGTGATAATTTAGGAGGGAAATGATGCTGACAAGGTTCCAGCATCAGCGGGCCACAAGTCCATAGCAACTGTAGCCAAATTTCTGAATGGTGCTTTACCTAGCCAGGTACTGCTGGTCTGCTTTTGAGGTTCAGGGGTAATCTTCATCTGTATTACGGTAGTGTTGCAGTCTACAAAATACTAAACCTAAAAGCAAATTTAAGGATCTCCAAAATTTTGGAAGCTTGTTTGCTTTGGTGTCTTTGTTTTTGTGTTTTCTGGTTGTATAATCTATGGCGTCTCTATGTTTTGTCTTGTTCCAGGTTTTTTGGTATGACTTTGATTACTATTCCTTATCTTGAGCCGGGGGTCTATCGGAAACAGCGTTGCTACTTCCCCGGGAGTAGTGGTATGGACTGTGTACATCTTACCCTCCCCAGACCTCACTATGTGGGAATACACTGGGTTTGTTGTTGTTGTTGTTGTTGGTTGTATAATCTATATAGATTTTTTCCTTCTCCGTTTGCTTTTTTCCTGAAATTTTCAGTTAGTGGATAGATTGTACTATTGAAAAGTTGTAAAGAACTTTGGAAAGGATCAAGATTTGTTTTGTTTATTCTATTTTTGGTAAACGAGTCTGGTTAATTCTATGTAAAGTCGTATTACATTGTGAATGTATGGAGTTGTTTAGCAGGCAAATTAGTGTGTTTCTTGGTCTTTGTAAATAGGATGGTAAGGAGAACTCTCAGAATTTTTAACGCAAGTAATCAGTGTCATTCTGGAGATTCGAGGTGGGCACATTCTCTCAGGCACATCTTCCAAGACCCTCCTCTCTCCTACTTCCTAGGAGAGGGATCATCTTTTTGTGGTGGTTTTCAGCCGGAAACATCTTTTTTCGACCCCAAGCTACGACATCCTGTGGTAGTTTCGACCCTTTCTTTCGTTCTAACCAGCCAGTGCAGCTTGTTACTTCTTACATTGGCGGAAAATAGGATTTACTTCAATGCAGGCTTCAAATCTTTCGACATCACCAGATGACAGTGGGTACAGACATATGGTATGAGTGGGTGGGGAGAAGCCGTGGCATGATGAGCAGATCAACTATGGTCTATGAGTATGAAGATCTGAGATGGATCTGCAATATTCTTAAGGAAGCCTCCAACGATGGGAAGAATACGATCAGAAGGTGGGCAGATTTTTTCTGCACAAGGAAACCAACTGAGTATGGCAGATACATCAACATTCTCTCGCTTCATGGAATGGAAAATCAGTCATTATAATTCCAGAACTAGCCTTGAATGCAGGGTGGAATGAGGTAGCATTTAAGGTAGAAAGGTTCATTCAATGCCCCAGTCACCTGATGATTGCAGAACCTCCCAGATTATTTAAAGAAGATTATTCTCATGCCAGAGAATCATGTGAGAGTAACTTTGCATTCTAATATGCTACGTTAATCGACAGTAACTTCCAGTGCAGGAGATATTCTCATCACAGAGTCCCCAGGGGTAAAAGACATGGGCTTTTCAAGAGCTGTATTGTTGGCTTTTTTGGTGAGGGAGAAGTTGAGATCCCCTCTCTGTCAGATATCAGGAGATGGAGTGTGGTCACATGGAAAGCAGTATTTGGGGTCAATATTTATGAGATGGCCAACAATATGTTTCTCTTCGAGTTTCTGAACGGAAACATGGTAGAACATCTATTCAGAGGGAGTGGCAGAACAGAAACAGAGGTGTATTCCAACCCGTTAAAGAGTTGGAGACCCAAAAAAACATGGCCAAAAAGAATAGAAAACAATAGCAAGTAACTACTATGTTTTTGGAAGTTGGAGTGGATGTGACATGTATAGGTTGGGGAAGAAATGAAAGTGCATGACCCGTTTAACTCATCATATCCAGTGTGGGATTCGATTTTGTTTTGTTAGATTCATCTGGGAATCATTGAACTATAAGATCAAGTCGTGAGTCTAATTGGATCAGGGATGAAGTGAAGCCTTCTTGATTTCGGTATCTTTACAAGGTCACGTTAGTGATTAGATTCTTTTCGAACTGAAGTTGTTTTTAAGGCTGTAGAATTTTCTCCCTAATCTATATTTTGTGTCAAGCTGTGTGATGCAACGGTCTTTCTATGTTACTCCACTCTCAAGTGACACAAGAACTTATGTTTTGAAGTGATCAAGAATAACTCATGGTTAATTGCTCTATGTTTCTTGGTTGCTTGTGTTTGCTCTCTTACATAGTAGGTCCATAAACCACCCAAAACTGGTTTTAGCAAACTTATTTGTCAGAATGCTACCCATTTATTTCCTATGCCTTTTTGGAGATTTCCGCTCTCTTTTGTGCATGGTGCATGTTGGGCATGAACACTAGAATCAACATATCAGTCAATATTGGAAAATAGTTCCAAATTACTTGCAAAGTTGGTGTCTGTTTCTGTTAGTGATGTGAACTCTTTGGTTCCTTCATTCCACATTTTAATAAAATGCAAGAGAGCTGTTTTGAGTGTATATGCTCCCACTTTTCTCGAAACTTGACATATGCAACTTGTACTTATCAATTATGAAAAAGAAAAGCTATTGCTATTACTTGCTTCATTTTGTTATTAATTTTTTAAAAAAATCCTTGCTGATTTGGTGAATTTAACTGTTTAAGGTGGGTCGACCTCAATCTGACAATGATAGAGTGGCGGCAGCAGGTAAGCTTCTTCAAACTTATTAAAGTGCCATGCCTCTTGATGTTCTTCAATCTTCCTACGTCTGATCTCCCCTCTTTTTCATCTACGCCTCTTCTTCTGTTGCTGATAATGCAAGACAAATAGAGGAGTGCAAAACATTGAAAAGAGGCTGGTTAGAGTTTTCTTTTGGTCTAGGAGTTGGGACGCGGGGATGGGGACGGGGGCTCGAAGCAACAATGTGGAGAAGTAAGTTGATCTGGATATTATTTGAAGCACTTCTTATTGTTACATAAGTAGATTAATTCACTCTCTTAACTGCTTAAACAGTTTATGATGCGTCTTCCTGGTTCGCAGAGGACTTGATCCCTGGATTGGTTTGTTGGAATTAGTTTTTTTCTTGCTATAGTTTGCAGTTCTCCTGGTTGAATGAATCATTATCAAATTTTGGGAGTATCTGAGACATCCTATTAGGTTCTGGAGACCTAATAAAACTTTAGACATGATCAAATTATTACCCAAGGTTTTGAGCTTTTGGTGGAGTTGCTTTATTGCAGTTTTTGGGGTTTGTGCTTGCATATATACTCGATGTAATTTTGAAGCCCTGCAACCCATTGTGACTTCTTGGGCTGACTTTGTAATTAATTAAAAATTGATAACTGAAAACCCTGTTTTAAAGTTAAAGTTTTGGAAAAATGAATGCAGATCTCAAAGATCCTTCTTCTTTTTCCGAGAGTCTATTGGAGACAACTCCTCTACCCCACAAAGGTAGGGGTAAGGTCTGCTTACACCCACCCTCCGCAGACCTCACTAGTGGGATTACACTGGATTGTTGTAAAAGAAAACCTTAGCCTATATGAATTCGTTTGATTTCGTTAGTGGAGATAGTTAAGGATTATAATAATTAAAGACAACAGGGAGATTTTATGGCACAAAATCTATGTAAAGCTTGCATCTTTTTGGGATCTTTACACGAATAGCTGGCCAGATTCACATTTACTTTTTCTAGCCGGTATGCATAAATTATTCACTAATTATACATGGTTATATGCATAAATTATCAAGACATTTTCTCACCACTCGGCGACATCGATAATCGTCTTACCGGTCTCCGACTACCGCAAGTGGCGATGATTGGTAGTCAGAGTAGCGGTAAGTCGAGTGTACTTGAAGCTTTAGTTGGTCGTGATTTTCTACCGCGTGGTTGTGATATTTGTACGCGTAGACCGTTAGTTCTTCAGCTTGAGAAGTGTTGTGATGATGGGATTGGTAGTGAGAGTTTTGAATGGGGCGTGTTTGGTCACCTTCTGGACAAACGGTTCTACGATTTTGATGCTGTTCGCCATGAAATTGTGGAGGGAAATGATGCTGACAAGGTTCCAGCATCAGCGGGCCACAAGTCCATAGCAACTGTAGCCAAATTTCTGAATGGTGCTTTACCTAGCCAGGTACTGCTGGTCTGCTTTTGAGGTTCAGGGGTAATCTTCATCTGTATTACGGTAGTGTTGCAGTCTACAAAATACTAAACCTAAAAGCAAATTTAAGGATCTCCAAAATTTTGGAAGCTTGTTTGCTTTGGTGTTTTTGTTTTTGTGTTTTCTGGTTGTATAATCTATGGTGTCTTTATGTTTTGTCTTCCTTGTCTTGAGCCGGGGGTCTATCGGAAATAGCCTTGCTGCGTACATCTTACCTTCCCCAGACCTCATTATGTGGGAATACACTGGGTTTGTTGTTGTATTTGCAGCGTACATGGATTATTCATATATAATATATCCACAAGCTATTTTTAGCTTAAGCAGCTGAGTATGTGGTAATTCAGGTTGATTCTTCTTTCCTTTTTTATAAGAATTCGTAATTTGTGTGATAAGGTTACGAAAGTTCTAGGATCGCTAGTTTTTGGAATATAGCTTTTATACGGGGACGTCCACGCCATTAATCAATAATTTATCTTATATAAAAAAGTCTAGTAAGGGCAATAACTCATTGGTTGTTGTGTTTTTGTTGTAGAAGCCATTAAAAGTGCCTCCCATTCGTACACTCATGAGCGTAAAATGTGAAAAGAGTAGCACATAATAGTTTTTGAACACTTCTCTGTCTCATAATAATGTAAAATGAGATGATCAAATAAAAAATTAAGAAGAGACGTATTGTGCGTAATGATTGTTGATATGGAGCATAGTTTCTCTCTCTTACACAATATTCTCCCAGGCACTAATCCCAATGTAATTTTAAAAAATAACCCCTTTTCAACCCAAAAACTTCCCCGGTGGTCCTTCTGATCAGTGGAACACCTCACCTTCTTTCTCTTTCTCTCAATCCTATTCCTCCATAGCCACCATCACCCTCCTGTGACCAAACCCTAGAAAACACATTCGCGAAATCAGCCCCACGCGCACTTACGCGCCACCAGATCTCTCACTCACCAACGTCACGCGCCTCACGTGCCGGCGCGTGACACTTCTCCATCAGTTTTCAGTCAGTTTTTTTGAATTATACAGCGTCAACACCTCTAATTTCCTTTACTAGGACTACACAGCTTCCCCTTTCCGAAGCGAAAATCTCACTTGCCAGTAGCTTTCACCGGAATTGGACCTTCTTTCAAGCTACCAATAATCAGCCACTGTGATTCTTGATAAACACCTTAGAATCCTTAAGCTAAAGGATGGAGGAAAACAGAATCTACTTCAATGAAGGGTTTAAATCCTTTGATATCACTAGATGGGAGACTGAAAAGGCTGAGTGGTACGAGTGGGTGGAAAGGAGTAGGAAGATGATGTGCAGATCATCAGTGAGCAGAAAGGTGATGGAGTGGATATGTGTCTGCCTGAAAGAAGCATCAAAGGAAAAAAAGAAGGAAATCAGGAGATAGAAGCTGGCAGAAACTGATGCAGAGCACTTCTGTACAAGAAAGTATAATGAATATGGGAGATTTATTAGCATTATAACATTAAATAGAGGGGGGAGAACCGGTCTAATCATTCCAGAAATAGCAGTAAATGCTGGGTGGTTGGACATTGCTTCAAAGATCGATAGGTTCATTAAATCCCAGAGGAAGAAGCAGATAACACCAAGCTCAAGGAATACCGAAGCTGATTATCCCTACGCAAGTGTTATACAAGAGAGTAAATGGCAAACTAGGAACATCCACACAGCTGAGATCAATAGCAAGAGAGGAACTCCAGAAGTACTAGAAAAAACGGATGCCCAGGAGGATGAACTATTAAGGCGATGTCTAGTTGGGTATTGCAGTGAGGAATCAAAGGAACGGCCAACTTTAGGTGATATCAGAAGATGGTCCACAACAACATGGAAGAAAGTTTTCAGAGTAAACATCTATGAGTTGTACAGTGAGATGTTCCTCTTCGAGTTCCCAAATAGATACATGGCGGAGCAGACCATTCAAGGTCAATGGAGATGGAAAAATTACAGATTTCATCTCGAATGGTGGCAGCCAACAATTGGGTGCATCCCAAGAGCAGCAACTGTGAAGAAAACCTGGATTAGAGCCGTGGGTATTCCCATGCATCTTTGGTCCAAGAATATTTTTAAGGAAATAGGCGAAGTCTGCGGGGAATGGGTTACTACAGAGGAAGAAACAGAGCTTAAGTTTCATATGAAATGGGCCAGAATTTTAGTTCCAAATGATGGTAGCAGCATCCTAAGGGAGGTGGCGATATCCCGAAACGGCGTCATGTACCACATTCCACTTTGGGTAGAATGTCAACCACGGCTTGAAATCCTGCAGGAAAAAACAGTCGGAGGAGATGAAGCACTTTATTCAGATAATGCCTTTGTACAAGGGGTAAAAGAGGAGAGCCTCTGTGGAGAAGTACAAAAATCCCTTCATATCAGGGATTCTATTAGAAGACAGCACATGGGTACAACTGGAGAAAGTGTGTCAGCAAGATCACATGTTAGGCACATGTTACATTTAAATGAGACCTCTGTAATGGCCTGTTCAGATAAGCCCAGTCTGAAAATGCCACAAAACTCATTTAAAGGCCCAGATTTAGCCGCATAAGTTATTTTCAACAATCTACAAATAGAGAAACAGAGTCTGACAGAAGCCCACAGTGCCTTTAGCTTTGCTGAAGACATAACAACACAACTATCTCTGCATGACTTCTCTCCAGTAGCAGAACAAAGGAAATCTTTCGCGAAGATGGTGATGACGACAACTGAGGTTGCAAATAGGCGTGCCTCACTAACATCGGATAAGGAAGAAGATCCGCAGGTGTTAAGGAATTGCAACAGTAGAGGTGCAGAAACTGAAAATTATGAAATAACTTGCCAGAATGACAACACTGAAATTGTCAACTGGGAGGTAGAGGAAGCGGAACCAATAATGATATAGCAACAACAAATTTTACTAGGGAGAGAAAAAGAAACATCAGTCTGGGTGCAACAAAACTTGATAAAACTGGGGAAAATATTTGGGATTGATTTCCAATGACTCGAAGAGGAGGCCACAGAACTCTTAATGCAGATAGACAGCTGCAGGCAAGCAAGAAGACTGGACCACGATGTTGAAGTCAAAAAGACAAGGATAACGGGTATACAAGAATTGAAAAGTCTAGTATCTTTTGATGTTAAATTCAAAAGCACAAGGAATAGGAAGAAGGGGGAATATACAAGCTCTAGTTCTTAATGAAGTTCAAGCTAGTGTCTTGGAATGTTAGGGGGCTGAATAATAGAGAGAAGAGGAGGCTAGTGAACAGTATGGTGTGGGGGTGGAAGGTAGACATTATTTGTCTTCAAGAGACAAAATTTGAAGGGAATGTTTCAAAAATGGCTAAACAAATTTGGGGAAGGAGATGGGTTAGACATGTATATCTTAAAGCAGGTGGAACAAGGGGGGGAGAGGTATATTATTGATGTGGGATGAGAGGGTTTGGAAGGGAGAGGTTCTAGAGATCAAAATGTACTCGATCACTTGTAAGTTTGAATCACAACTTCAAACTTTCAAGTGTGTATATGCTCCCAATTGTTACAAAGAAAAAAGAACAGTTTGGGATGAATTGAGCTCTGTGAGGGGACTGATGGAAGGGCCTTGGGCCATTTGTGGGGATTTTGATGTCACTAGATATATTTTCGAGAAGAAGAATGGTACAAACAGAACAAGGGGCATAAGTGAGTTTTCAGACTTTATCGAAGATATGAAGCTAGTTGACTTGCAACTAGAGGATGCTAAGTATACTTGGTTCAAAGGAGACCAACATGAAACGGCTGCCAGGATTGATAGGTTCCTAGTTTCCAAAGAATAGGATGATAGTTTCCAAAACATGAAACAACTCCCACTTCAAAGATTGAGTTCTGACCACATTCCTATAGCACTACTTGGAGGGCCTTGGGAAAGGAACAAGAACTATTTTAAATTTGAAAATTGATGGTTGGAGACAGAAGGCTTCATTGATAGAGTCAAAAACTAGTGGTCCTCTTTCATTTTCCTGACTATGTCTTAGTTTGCAAGCTTAAAACTTTGAAATCCAAACTCGAATGGAGGAATGGGGAGTCCGGGAACTTGGGCATACAAAGGAAGAAATTACTTGAACAAATGACAGAATTGGATACTAAGAGGGAAGATAGAGTACTCACGGATGAGGAGACGGCTAAAAAGTCTGAATTACTTCTAAAATATGAGGAGTTGCTTAAGAAAGAGGAGATTTCATGGAGACAAAAGTCCAGTGTTCTCTGGTTGAAGGAAGATGATAAGAATACTAAATTCTTTCACAAAATGGCTAATGCTCATAAAAGATACAACAATATTGACCAATTGGTGATACAGGGAGAACTTACCAAAGAACCAAGTCGAATTGAAGGAGAAATTGTGGACTATTACAAAAATTTGTACACAGAATTCATCCAGTGGAGACCTATCTATCAAAATACTCAGTTCCCAGTGCTAATAGAGGAGGATAGGGTGGCTCTCCAAAGCAACTTTGATGAAACTGAAGTTTTGAGGTGCCTCAAGTTGTGTGCATCTGATAAAGCACCTGGGCCAGATGGTTTCACTATGGGTTTCTTTATCAAGTGCTGGGAGGTGGTGAAGCAGGATATTCTGGACACTTTTCAAAACTTCCATGATCAGGAAGTGTTTGAGAAAAGTTTTAACGCAACTTTTATTGCACTTATTCCTAAAAAAAAGGTGCCAAAGAGTTGAGAGATTTTGGACCTATAAGTCTAATTGGTAGTATTTACAAGTTGCTTTCTAAAGTACTAACTGAAAGACTGAAAAGGGTGATTAGCAAGTTGGTAGATTCTCAACAAATGTCATTCATTAAAGGGAGACAAATCATGGATGCAGTCCTGGTTGCCAACGAAGCTGTTGATTCCAGAGTTGAGCAGAAGAAACCAAGCCTTCTTTGCAAGCGGGACATAGAGAAAGCATTTGACCATGTTAACTGGAGATACTTTCTGAAAGCATTAGAAATGATGGGTTTTGGGCAGAAGTGGTTGAAATGGATGAAGCAATGTATCTCAACAAAAAATTGATCAACTTGCCACATGACAGAATGCATCTTTTAAATCTTCTTGGGGTCATTTGGTAAAAAGTATAAGGAGCAATAATCCTTAAATAAAATGCAAAATTATCTTATCTTATATTTAGTTAGAATTATTGATTAATTCTGCGTTTATTTATTTCACCATTTTTACTGATTGGAATAAGTTCATTGGATATCCCAATCCATGATATAAATTTTTCTACATCACATACCAAGCAACCCGCAGTTCTTATACATCAGAGATTTAAATCAAAATTATAATTTTCATATTGTAGAAACATTGCTCAAATATAAAGTAGAAATACTAATTTAAACAAGACATTCAATTTGATACAAACTAGGAGTAGGAACGACCTTTAACATCCACTAACAAGCTAGCATTCCATGGATCTATTCCATTAGAGAGCATAGATTGCCAAGATAACTAGGATCAATGGCGCCAAGGTGTCCGACCCTCAAACCTTCTCTTAAATACCGAGTTTTTGTATGTCATAAGGTTCGAACTCAATAATGTGTGCTAACCCACATATCACGCGTTGTTGCACTTATACCACTAGACTAACAGACCACTGACCAACATATCTTAGAAAGAACAGTTAAAATTAGTTTTCGTACAACGATCAATGCTAATCAAGTATATGACCAACAAATATATATGACGATAATGGTTGCAAATCAAACACACGAGATTGATCATTAACGTCGTTGATTTTCCAATGCAAGATCGTGCCATGTATCTCCATCAACTTGTGGAGCCTCTTGATCTGCAAAAGGATACAATTCAATCATCCAAAGACGAGAACTTATGGAAAGAAGTCATTATGAAAATAACTAACAAACTGATCTGTTCCATAACTCATTGAACGTAGAATTCCTGTTATCAGAACTCAATAAAATGTGAGCGCACCAGGAAATATCTAAATTACATCCACGTACAAGTGTTCTTGATCTCTGTTTATGCCAAAACCCATTTCAGAAATAACCCAACTATAGCATCAAGTTCTCATTAATATTCCATCAAATGCTTATAAGCAAAAGCCACATGATACTAGGCTACTAGCTGAAATAATGTATGCTGCAAGGGGTTTAACATCACCGAGAACGAGTTAAGGAAGCACTTCAGTATACACCAATCATGATGAACAGAGGATAGATTAAACTTTAGGGAAAGTTATCACAGGTTTGCAGAGCCTACTAATTGCAAGAGATGACTTTTTCAGCTTCTTTTCAAAAATTAATGTAACCACATATGAAGTGCTTAACCAAGGAAATTTTGTGCTAAAACGTACTCCTATCTGGGGCACTGCAACACTAAACAAAAAAGGGCCAAGAGCTAGAAGCCATATAACAGCTACTCACTTTACAGGCATTTTGTTCTAACATAACGTGGCGATAAATAAAGTCTCAACTTGTCATCTTTTGATTTCATATTTCATACCCAGACCAACAATTGAGTAATAAAGCATTTATACATTCAATATCTCCCAAGCGTTTGAATACAAGTAATACTTACTTGTGTCTTCGTTGTCATCTGTCTTTGGAAGTAGTACAGGTGGTAAAGGGAGATCTGCGGAAAAAGATAAATTAAAAGCACCATCAGTAAATTCTAACATGCGTCAATTCTTAAGCAGTTAAGCTACACAAGATACATGGAAAATGGAAAAAAGAAAGAGAATAATTATAAGAATATACCATAACAATTACTCCCTCCATTTCAATTTGTTTGACTTACTTTTTTCTTAGCCCGTTTAAAAAAGAATGACTCTTTTCCTCTTTTAGAAACTCTTTGATTTCAACTTTCCACATGACATATTTAGGACCTTTTGGTACATTTGACATATTTTTAATTTAAGACCACAAGATTCAAAAGTCTTCTTTATTTTCTTAAATCCCGTGCCAAGTCAAAACAGGTCAATCAATTTGAAATGGAAGGAAATATTATATAGCTGAATTAAGATAAGTATGTGATTTAGAAAACCTCTAGCTTCAGAGAATTCTTAAGCCAATGAAAAAAAATGCAACTACGTAAAATATTTATTGTTTATACTGTTCTCTTCAAGATAGAAGCCATGTGTGATGCACAGACTTAGTGTCTCGCTGGCGAACTCGAGTGTTGCCTAATTGAGACAACACATCATTATCTTCGACCAATATTTATTGTTTATACTGTTCTCTTCAAGATAGAAGCCATGTGTGATGCACAGACTTAGTGTCTCGCTGGCGAACTCGAGTGTTGCCTAATTGAGACAACACATCATTATCTTCGACCAAACTTGAGAGCTTAAGCACGCCGAGGGTAACCACTTGATAAGATTGATGTAGTCGATTGCAACTAAGTTGGTATTGAAGCATAGTGGAGTGATTATATTAATTGAATAAGGATCGTACCATCAGCGGGCAGAGTATCTCGCATCCATTCTTCATCCACAATTTCTATGAGGACTCCCAAGCTGAGAATTCACTCTGCCATGCTTTGTTTTCTCTATATGCTTATCCATTTAAAAGATAAAATCTCTAGTCAGATGAGATAAAAACTTAAACAGGACAATCCACATCTATGCAAAAATTTATCAAATTGAAGTCCCAAAATAGTCCCTTTGGACTTAAGTTCAAAATCATCACTCTTCTTTCACTTGGAGCACTAAATAGTCCTTATTGTTTGTCAAACTAGTGCACTTTTAACCCTTTTCCAAAAAAAAACATGTTAGCTTTGAAGGAAGAGAGAATGATTTCATCTTCGAAGAAAAAAAGAAGCCAAAGCTGAATTACATATTATGCATTACGACCTGCAACGTTCACTATTTTATTTTCTTTAGAGAACAAAGAACAATAGACATGACCAACAACGTCCGTTTGGTGCTCTTGCTTTGTTGCATTATCAATCTTGAATTTGGTATATATGAAGCAGCAGATGGAGTTTCCATATCCACAACTTCTAGATGTTGGCATCTAGAATCCTCAATTGACTCAAGACTTAGAATAGACTACTCAATTTGATATTTGATGTGCAGTGTGAATAGAAAAGGATGACATTCATATGATACCCGATAGAGATTCAACTCAAAGTGACATGTACTTATTTTCTCACTGTAGTTAACTAACATAAGAGAATCTAAAAAGAGAGCACATTTTCTAGAATCAAAAGAAACTCAAATATAACAAAAAGCGATCGAGTTAACTACAAATGAATAAACAGTAGACCCTCTCAAGTTAATATCATAAAAGATGAGTGCATTGTAAAAACTATTGCAAATTGCGCACAACTTAAGCAAGAATATCAAATATCGGCCAGCATTACGCTGCAAGTGATAAAGACATCTGATGGGCAGTGTGAACATAAAAAGAAGAGATTTGTATGATACCCGATAAGCATTAAATTTTGAATCATATACTGACAACAGCTAACATAAGAGAACGTACAGAGTGATCCCAAATTTTTAGAATCAAAAGAACCTCAAACAATTAGCAAAGAGCAACTAATTATACTACTCAGGCATAAACACCAGACCCTCCAAGTCACTATCAACGATAAATACAGAAAAAAAATATTGCAAACTCAGCACAACTTTAACAATAATTTCAAAAATCGGCTAGCCTAGTTGGATAATCTCCTAAAACAAAACATAGAGGTAAGAAAAAAAAACTTCACAGAACTTTAGGAGATGAAGTAAGCAAATTGATAACAGAGCGATGCAATCATGATGCTCTCTCCCTAAAAAAAGTACTCCCTCTGTCCCAAAGTATGCGTCATTTTTCGCTTCTCGATATTCAAACAACACGAACTTTGACCGACATTTTAAGATGTATTATTTCACCATATTAATATGAAAAATTTGCAACTTATAATATATTTCGTACCGTTTAGATACAATCTTAATTTTTTTTTTTTTAAAGGGGCAGCCCGGTGCACTACAACTCCTGCTATGTGTGGATCTGGGGATAGACCTGTAGTCTTACCCAGCATTTCTACAAGAAGTTGTTTTCACGGCTTGAACCCATGACCTTCTGGTCACATGACAACAACTTTACCTTTTAAATCGTAATTTTAAAAGTATTAAATTAATCTAATTCAATCTAGCTTGAAAATAGGTCAACTTATGCCACGACCTGAGCCTAGGCCCCAGACGTAGTAGGCATCCAAAATCATGAATAACCTGAGAGAACCACTTAGCTTTGCTCATTAGATTCAACTAAAAGTGTGGAAGAAACAGTTATAAAACAATTCATAAATGTCTAAGTTATTAAATCATAATTATGAAAAACTCCAAAGTGTTTCAAAGAAACTGAAATCATCTAAACTGACATCAACATAGGTCTATGAAGCCTCCAATAGAATAAGTAAATGACTGACCTGGGACAAGGCCCCAACTATATGATAAAACTAAAAGAATAAAGTCAAGACATCAAATGAATATGCCTTCCGAAAGATGGAGGGATCACCAATAGCAGAAGCGGGTATGACGACTACTACTGTTGTAGGAACCACGAGCATACGCCTCAAAACCTACATCATGAAATGATGTAGCGTCCAAGACGACAAAATGTACGGATCTAACACATATATATGAAACTGTGCTGATTTCCAGAACAACCAACCCAACGTCGGCAAAATGTGATCTTGGGTAGTGAATCAATACAAGTTCACCCCCTTTCGGTCAACCATCTAATTCTCTTAAGAACATATTCTACTCATGTTCATCTCATCTATTATCTTTCAAAAAGTTACATCTTTATCTCATCAACGCTCCATTTAATCATGAAAAAAATTATTTTATTGGTACCAAGACTTGCAAGTCAACTGTTCATGTTTCTAAACTTCACAATGGAGCTTTTTAAGAGTTCTAGCATCTTATGAGCAAAGATATACTTCATACAATTCATTGAATATCATTTAAAGACACTTGTTTAAAACCATTAACCATGAATCAATGATAACGTAGTCAAATCCCCCACAAAAATCATCTTTAAAGTCATGTTCATCTCAATGGGTTATAGACTTGAAATTAGAAAAGGAATTTCATCAATGGGTCTATCTTAACATAAATCATCCTATTCTCAACTCAAAGTATAAATTTAAGAACAATTTTAACAACCCAAAACACAATTAGAAAAGATAAAATAAAAACGTACACTTTGGGGAAGAGCATTTTGAATATAACATGAATTTTGAATAGATATATGCAAGAAAACAATATACTGAGCCCTTTTCCTAAATTAATTTGGGAGTACAAACAGTTTCAGAGCAGTACTTTTCCAATGGAGCCTTCACTGAGCAATGCTGATTTATCAAATTTTTCTGTCGCTTCTTCCAACTCTTCCATGGAGAACACCCGATATGATGGAGCACCTTGTGATCCAAGTGCTGATTCTTGCGAAATGATTCCTGAGGTAAAATAAGTTAAAGAAACTCTAATCAAATCCGCTGAAAACTTAAGTAATTGGCTTAGAAACTTTTCTGCAGAAAATCTGCCTATTTAGAGTTGACGTTGAAAATAAAGTCAAACTACAACTTACTAGTATTTTTCAAGAGCTCATCAGAAATATTGGGTTGTGCATTATCTTGCACAACTTTGGAAAACATGTACCGATCCACATCGTGACGTGTATGTATGCTGTGATCTTCTACAAAAGAAGAGAAGGAAAACTGCCAAAAATACCACAAGTAGTACAGCTCCCCCAACAACACCTACTATTTCAAGTTAAAAAAACCACAAACAGAAATTCTGAGAAAAAATCCGATTCCTATTTCAAGTAAATAACCATTTATCAAACTTTTTAACACAATAATCGAACAACCTTAAGTGAAAGAGCTCAAACAACCCTAAACCTATCATTTACAAATGAAATCTAACATAGAAATTAAGAAATTGAAAGAGGAAAAAACAACTCACATTACGAGATTTAGAATCGTACCTCTAACTTAGATTCAAAATTGAGTGATTAATTCCCTTTTCGATTGATATTGAGCAATTCCCTTTTCTCAATTGAGAGACAATGGAGAGAAAAGGGAAAGGAGAGGCTGTTTTTAGAGAGAGGCGGAGGATACAATGTGTTGGGACCAAAGTGAAATAAAAGACTTTGCCCTAATATTTATTTGGTAGGGTGACGGATTCAGCAACGGGTGCAAAATCTGTTGCTAATTATTTAAAAAAAATAATATATTTTTTTAAAATGGTAAAATAATTCTAGTGACAAAAATTTCGTTGCTATTTCCATCTCCACCATGTCAAAAAAAAATTCCCCTTTTTATGTCGTTAATTTTGTCACCAAAATAAAGGCGCCAATATTTACCACCAAAATATAGCAACAGATTATACTTTTTGTCGCTAATCTATCGCTAATTAGGCTACTAATTTTATTTTCAATTATTTAGCGACAAAAAAACTATTTTGTTGCAATTCCGTTGTTAATTAGCGACGAAAAAAGTGTTTGTTGCTACAAATCCGTTGCTAAACCCGATTTTTTTGTAGTGTAAGAAACCATGATTTTGAAATTCTAAAAGACTGAGGGTAGTTCCACATAGCTTAATTGCTCCATATTTTCAAGAATATATGATCTTGGAAGGAGAAGGACCACAATTACTTTTCTTGAATTTTGGAGATAGGTTCCTTGAAAATCCTAGGATTTGTAGTGTAGAACCTTGTTAGGAATCCTAATTAATGATTAGAAATAATTAGGAATACTTTGAAATACATGGGAGGAACATACCGTGATGTTGGAGGATGAACAGAGGAGAGAAAACCAAATTAGGGCTTAAAAGAAAGAGAGAAGAATGAAATTTTTGGAAAGTGACCTTTCGTAGTGTTTTCTCGTGCGCGGTCGCGCAGCTGGCACCTTGTTTGCATGGCTGGTCGGACTGTCTTCCTTGCACGGTTGTGCAGAAATGACAGTAGTATTGCCTTCACCGCGTGGTTGTGCGGACTGCACAATGCCCATTCAAATGGTCATACCTTTTCACACATATTTCGGATTGACGAACGACCGCTGGCGTTGGAAACTAGACTCACGTTCCTTTTAATCCACATCCATAACACTTTCCACACTTAAGAATTGACCTTTACGCCTAGACACACTCAATTTCACCAGGTTCAGGTTTAGTTACATTCATTCAAATCCTAGCACAAAAGTTCGGAGTGTTACAAATTACCTCTCAGACAAACGAAAAGTGACACATATTTTGGGACTTAGGGAGTGATAGTCCCACTAGTTTGGTAAACAATACAACAACAACAACAACATACCCAATATATTCCCACCAAGTAGGGTTTTGCAAGGGTAATAGTACGTAGTCATACAACTACCTCAAAGGTGAGATAGAGAGATCGTTTTTGATAGAACTGCGACTATCTAGAAAATGAATAGGAAAAAGACAAGATACAAAACAAATTACCACACCCAATAACACAATAAACAAGACTCACGAAGTAATACAACAACGGATATAATATTCTAAAAGAATACTAGTACTATAGCTACTAACACAAATAACAAAGATATAAGAGACTGTTTTGGGACAAACAAACAATCTGTAATCTACAATTCATGCACTAATAATTGGTAAAAATTCGAAAAGTAATTAGGGTAATCACAAATACGTGAAAGAGGGGAACTTACAAGTCTGATTTCGTCGGAGACGGACAAGTATTGGGGATTCTGATATTTTAATCAAAGCGTCTCTCAAGTATGATAGAAATTCTATTGCCCTATTTTCTTACTTAGTAGCTTTTTATATACTAGGCAAGTGTCTACGCCAACCATGAATATTGTTTATAAAGTGAACAATTATTATGAGTATGTTACATTAAGAAGTATAAATTAGTTTTTAAAAGTAGGTAAAATATTTAGGATTAAAGGTGTATTAAAAAGAAATGTGAGATACATAATTTATAATAAAATTCATTTTACTTTATGCGGTACCATATAATCTTGTGTATCGCATAAGTTCTTTCCTTGTCGGCTAAATGTGTTGAGCTAATTTGTTCCATCATTAAGCGAATGAAGTTGTTCTTTAAGTCCATCGTGTATTAATACTACAATATCAATTATTATTTATATCGAATTAAAAAAATAGAAGAAAGTACCCGGCCTTTTTAGCGTGTGGCCGAACTTCTAAAATTAGATTATTTTGAAAAGTTTTATTTTAGAAGTGCTTTTATAAAAGTACTTTTGGTGTTGTGTTGCCTCTTACGTATTCAAAATTAAGAGATTTGATTTCTGACAAATTTTCATCATGTATAAGCTAAAATTTTCATTAAATATAAGGTAATTTTTTTTTGCAATTTATGTCGTAATGAAAAGGAAAAATTCTTCTTCTGTCTCTTTGTACTTAATTTCCCCTTTTGTTTTATTCTTTCTTCATATTGATTTATTTTCAATAATAATATAATGACTTAAAAAGTCGCTCTTAATATGAGGCAAAAAAAATCGTTAATATCCCAATAATAAAAGAAAAATTATGTCTAAAAAAAATTGAATCGTGCAATGTCCAAAATCAAAGGACTAAATAAAGTTTTAATTGATTTCAAATATACCATATAAGTTAAGACTCTTTAATTATTAATTTTCTAATAACTCTTGTCATTGTATGAAATTTACCTAAAGTATTCCTATTAGACGTTTTTAATTTTGAAAAAATAATTTTTCATTTATTCACAGGCGTCTCTTAAATATGAACATTTATTATGCGTTTAGATGCTCGATTAAAATAAATCATAATTTGAGTGTTTAAATGAAATAATCGATAAATTTAAAGAGTTGCCAGCCTATTTCATCAATAAAATTTAATAAACTATCTTTTTTCGTCTTAATTTCAGTAAGTATATGCATAATAGTTGAACATTTAATTTTTTTCGTTAAAATTATTTTTGAAAAGAATAATCATGTATACATTCTAATAAACTATTTGACCAAAATTTTTAACTCAACATATCGGTGAGAAATATTTATATTTGATCTATATATAAATTAAAAAAATATCTTTGAGTAGCAAATAGTGTTTGATTGAATTTCTTAAAAGTGTTTTTAAGTGTTACTTTTTGGTTAATTAATTTAGAAATGTTAAATATTATGATTATTTAACTATATCTTTCATAATATTTTCCTCTTTTTCTCATATAAAATATTACCTCTTTATTAATGTCGGAAAGACAATTATTTATTCTAGACATTAAATGAAATAGATTTTTTTTTTTTGGTTGATACATATTGATACTTTTGGCTTATCGTTTATCTATATATATAATAAATCAAAGAAGTTAATATAAATATTAAGACAAGTGTCATCTTGAGAACTACCTATTTGAATTCTTACAACAAAAAACTAATTCTTACAACAAAAAACTATCATTTTATGACAAAAAGCTATTTGGTTATTTATTTAAATATCTAATATTATTTCGTATCTATATATATAATAAAGCAAAGAAGTTAACATAAATATTAAGACAAGTGTCATCTTGAGAACTACCTATTTGAATTCTTACAACAAAAAACTATCATTTTATAATAAAAAGTTATTTGGTTGACTATTTAAATATCTAATATTATTTCATATTGTGGTAAAAAATAATTAAAATTCATTTTTGTTGGATGAAAACTATTATGATTTCATATTATTTCATTTAGTATTATTTCTTATCTATATATATAATAAAGCAAAGAAGTTAACATAAATATTAAGACAAGTGTCATCTTGAGAACTACCTATTTGAATTCTTACAATAAAAAACTATCATTTTATAACAAAAATTTATTTGGTTGATTATTTAAATATCTAATATTATTTCATATTGTGGTAAAAAATAATTAAAATTCATTTTTGTTGGATGAAAACTATTATGTAGAGCGTATGAAAACTATTATGTAGGGCGTATGATATCGATGGCCCGAGGTAGAACACTCAATGGGCTAGGGTGGCCTCATTGTGATTTCATATTATTTCATTTAATGTTATTTCTTATTGTGGTAAAAATCAATTAAGATTCTTTCTATTGGATGAAAACTATTATGATTGTTTAATTATTTCATATTAAGAATAGTAATCAATTATTTCATATTATTATATGTTTTTTGATTATTTATTTAGTTAGATAATATTATTTCATATTTCATATTGTGGTAAAAAATAAATAATTGTTTCATATCTTTTAATATTAGTATTATAAGAAAATAAATATTAACGATTTCATTGCAATTGAGTAAAAAAAATATTGTAAGAAAAAATCAATTAAGAAAATAACCAATTAATAAATAGTAACCGATCAATTTATATAGGAAAGATTATAGTCATTCTAAATAAAAAATATTAAAAAAACATGACATCTCTCAAAACAATTAAGTTTGACATATTTTTGTAAAACGATAAATAAATGAATATAAGAAAAATCCGCAATTAGAAAAAAAAAAAGTTGTTACCTTATTTGAGTTTTTAGCAAATTATAAAGATAATTAAATAATCAATTGACTATAATCAAATTATAAATTTATAAGAAACTTTTGAGAAATAAATCAGTAATTAGGAAAAAAAATGTTACCTTTTTAAAATTCTTCCCAAAATTTTAAATGTAATTAATATCAATTTGATATAATCAAACTATAAGAATATGATAAATTCATCGGATTGAATTTCTGAAATTATAAAGGTAATTAATATCAATTGTTTCCGTTTGAGATCTTTATCTAATTTTAGATTAATTAAATATAATGAAGCTATAAAATTAGGACAGATTTATGGTAAATAAATATATAATATTAATAATAATCTTATTGTTATCAAATTAATTCGATTAAATTGAGATAGAAATCAACTAATATTGACAATTACTTAAACAAAAGATATATGCAAAGTTCCATAATTGATATACATATATTGGTAAAAAAAAATATTGACTACTACTTTAGCTATAAATATATTTTAAAATTTACAGCGTTAAATTTAAGGAACTTGACTTTATATATTATGATCATAATATTGATTCTAATTAATTGAAATTAATTAGTTGATTGTGTCGTCTTATTACAATAATGTCGTACATTATTTATTTAATGAAAATACATATAATTAATTAATTAATTTTGTGCAATCTACTATGATCTTATTAATTCAAATGAAAAAATTTAAATGGTAAGTTTGGACTATAAAAAGAAATGAGATTATTGTGTGACTTAAGCACTTCTTATGTATTAAAAAAGATTTATAGACAAAAGAATATAATGCCACAACATTTTTGGGTTATTTAATTCATTTATCATGTTTCAAAATGTTGCTTATATCAATTTTGTGATGTTTATATGAAAGAAATTAAATTTTGAAAAAATAAATATCTTAAATTTCATAATTTAAGTTAATTGGTTTACTAATTTGGAAAAGTTAATTTATAGCTTACATTATATTTTTAGTATACGATAAATTTAACCTCATATGGCTATATATACCCATTCAATCACACAAAAATATTGCTACACTTTTCTTCTTCTTCCCCCCTCCCCCCCTGATTGATATTTATCAAGTTTTCTATTATGAATATGTAGAAATAAGAATTGTTAATAGTTTGCTAGATATTAATTCAGATTTTTATTCATAAATTTTAGGCTTTAAAAATAAAGGTTTCAACATAATAAGGATCATACATATTGATGGAATGTTATCAATAATTCAGAATGAGAGTTCAACAGAAGAATATGCGTATGAGGAGGTTGAACAATGTAATCACAATTTACCATATGTTTGAAACAAGAAAAACATTTGTTGAAAATAATTTGAATATTCGTAGTGATTTTTCTTTCTCAAAAAAAATAAGTTTGTTAGTTTTTAAATCTCCTTATACAAATATAAATTTGTACTATGAATAATATAACTTCTTAATTATATATTATTTTGATGTCTTGCATAATTATGATATAAAGATGATTGATTTTTTCATTTTAGTAATTGTTATTTAATATCATATTTTGGTAGAGTAAAAGACCAACATGTTGAAGGAATGTTGTCATAATTAAAAATGAGATTTGAAGAAGAAAAATATGGGAAGGTCGCTATATATTCAAATAATATAGGTTTGAAACAAGAAAAGTATTTGTCACAAATGATTTTAATTATTCATAGCGTTTTTGTTTTTTACTTTAGTGATTTCTTTATTCAAATACAAATTTTCAACAACATAGTATCACTAAATAATGAATCTATTAATAAAATTAAGAAAAATACACAATTGTTTTGACGCAAATGAAAAATAAAAATTACAAGATCTTGCTTGAGATTATTATAATTTATTTGTTTAAAATTTTTAGCGATAACTTTTATCTCTTTTCTATATATGGTATTTTCATAATTCTATTTTGACTTAAATGTAAACGGTATAAATGATATAACTAGAATGGTAATATTTTTTCTTTATACTTAGTCTCCTTTCAATATTCGTATATAAGTAAATATTTTCAACAAATTCAAATTGATTTTGTTTTCTTTTCTTTTTCACTTTGAAATGATTTATTATGAACTATTCAATAAACTATAATTGATAGGAGATAGTGACTTACATTTCATTAGTCTATGTTGATTTATTTATTGGTCAATGAATTATTTTTTTATGCTTTTATTCATTTGATAAATATGTAAATCTAAATTATTTTTTTAATCTATCTTTATTTAATGATTACTTTTATTTAAATATTATCCGCACATCGTGCGGGTACTAATACTAGTTTTGTACATTAAATGAAACAGTGTTTATCTTATAATAGTTCTATTCAAGGTAAAATAAATTAAATCTGCGTTTACGTTTCTTGCATCCACTTTTTTTCCTTTTTTTTAACTTCTCTCTTTACGTGAAATTTTTTCAAATTCTATTCCAAATGTAATTACGAAAAGTCATAATGATCTTGAATAAATTTCTACAAATTTGGACTTTATAGTTTAAACGATTCAAAAATTTTAAATGGATATTTTCACTCATCATATATTGTAAGACTTTTTTTTACGTACAAAAGAAAAAAGAAAACCTATCAACATTAATTCTCCCTATATTTTTAATTAGATTAAGTAAGTGAAAAGACGACTTTCTCTAAAGTGAACTCTTTTAATGAAGAGTAAAAAGTTCAAACAATATTTCTTAAACCTTCACACTTTTAATATATTAAAGATAAAGATAAAGATAAAGATTAAAGATAAAGATTATAGGTTAGAAATATATTTTCATTATGTACTTGTTACTTAAGAAAATTAATTTTTTTCTTATTTTCTTATTTATATTAATAATTTACTCTTTAAATTATTTTTCAACTCTTAATATTATACATCAATTAATATATGAGTATTGTGGAAAACAATCTTATTAATTATTATTTTTTAAATAGTGTGGAAAATTCAGACAATAATCAACGAAATTGAGATTTCATTTGGTCCCAATTGGAAATTAGGTTTATCTCAAGTCAAAATTTTATTTAGACATATAATTTAGATCTTAAAAGTTGTATTTTTTATTCTCATAAACATATTTTTTTTTTCATAATTTTGTCAAAAGTTCTCTAATTCTTACAATATTGCCAAATAAGCAAATTATAATTCATAAATAAAATATAATATCTTAACACAATATTAACAAGTCACATAGTTACCTGTTAATTTTCTAGATAAATTATGAATTTGTAAATATAAACCTATGAGCCAAATTTTAATTTAAAAGAATCAAAATCGCAATTTGAAATTGAATGAAGTTGAAATGTGAAACCAAAATTTTAGATTGAAGTTAATTTTTTTTTTTTTCAAATATCATAGGAAAACATTGATTTCAAATTAAAAATTTAATTAAACTTCAAATTACATGTCCAAATGTCTGCTAACATATTTAAATGCAATATCCTACTACCAAATGGATGTTTGGATCAATTTGAAAGGATAAAATAATATAAAATTATAAATCATATTATAATGTAGAAACTCTAATTATATTTTATATTATACTTTTAAATAATTATATATTCAACAATACTTTTAAAACATAGAAACTGTTATAAAACAATAAAGAACAAAAAAGAAGAGTAGAGAGAATAGAGAGAGTAATTGTTATTTCTCTTGAGGTATGAGAGATCATAAGATTGATCCTTGAGGATGATTTATAATGAAGGAAACCCTTCTATTTATAGGGAAAAATACTCATAGTTTTTGACTAAAAGACAGATACTTCAAATCCTAATAGATATCAAATAGATCTTATTAGATCTTGATAGACATTCACTATAATGTAAATACATTTATAACACTCCCCCTTGAATGTCTAGATAGATAATGTGCCTCGTTAAAACCTTACTAGAAAAAACCCAGTGGGAAAAAAAAATCTAGTGAAAGAAAAAGAGTACACATCTCTAACAATACGCATATAGACTGCCTCATTACCTTACAAGAAAAACCCAATAGGACAAAACCTCGTAAGGAAAAAAGAGTACAATGCATATCAACTCCCCCTAATGAGAACATCCTTGAACCCTTGCATTCCGATCTTGTGCAACATCTTATTGAAAGTTACAATCGGAGTAGACTTGTTGAATAAGTCATCCACATTGTCACTTGAATGAATCTGTTGCACGTTCATAGAACCATTCTTTTGTAGCTCATGTATGTAGAAAAGCTTTGATGAAGTATGCTTCGTTCTATCTTCTTTTATGAATTCTCTATTAAGATGTGTTATGTATGTTGTATTATCTCTGTATAAAATTATGGGTATATTATCATATTTCAAACTATATTTTTCTCGAATGAGATGTATCATGGACCTCAACCACAAACATTCTCGGTTCGCTTCATGAATAGCTATTATCTCAGCATGATTCGATGAAATGACTATGATAGACTGCTTTGTATATCTCCAAGATATGACAGTATTCCCACATATGAACACATTTTGTGTTTGAGACCAAGATTTATGCGGGTTAAATAAGTACCCAATATCAGCATGACCAATAAGATTGGAACTGCAATTTTGCTAACAAATTGACCGAAAAGGCTATATCAGGCCTTGTAGTATTTGCAAGATACATCCATACATCAATTGTACTAAGATATGGTACTTCATAACCAATTCAATTCGGTATATTTCTCATGTCAGTAAATAATCTATTGCTTTGAAAACTCTCCAAGAGTTTCAATAATTTTCAAGCTATAAGCTTATACAATATAAGGATTCTAAATAAGTTTTTCAGAAACTTTTATATGCTTCAAACATTTCTAATCCTTGAAAAAGTTTTCGTATAAATTTTATCAAGTGACAATATTCTACATTTCATGTGTGACATCTTTAAGTGTCTGGATTGCAAATTAAATAAGTTTTACGCTTACCAAGATGCATCCTTTCATGTCACTTGATAAATATTTCTACGTCAGCATGCTTAAATAAACGTAGAATTTAGATCCTCATAATCTTTTACAATATTGCGTCAATATCGTATCAAAGATATCGTTAATGATATAGCATTTTGTATCGGTTCATAATGCAACATAACATTTTGAAATCTCATCACTTCATTATTTTCAGGTACTTGAACCCCTCATAAGGTTTCATGAAGTGTTATGTCGTAGGCTCTTCAAGAGCACATTGTCTTCTTAGTATGATTATTTGCTCATTATCCTTTTCAAAGATTATTTCATTTAGAGCCGATTGATCTATTATGCTTCATGCATGCATAGACTTTGTTATTTAAAGACATAAAATAGAAGCACTTGCAACTTAAATATGAGATGTGTTCGACATTTGACTTGAATTATCTTTTGAATGAGGATCTGATGATAATTCCTAACATACTTCATAGCTACTTATAATCTCCCCCTTATGTTAGGAAAACTAACATACATCCTCCATTTTTTTTTGAGGAATCCATCTTTGTGCATTATGGCATATTCATTAATCGTATACCGCACATCAAAAATATTAGATGGAATAGTTGGTTCCTGACCTTGAACCAATTGAGAGGGGAGAAATAATTATAATTTATTGGTCTAATGCATACAAGTGCTATTGTATGCAACATATCATATTTTAGACCAACACATGAAGCTTTGTTCTCATTAGCAATGGTTTAGCTATTTATCGAAGGTATTCAATTCCAAACCATCATCATCAAGATGAATTGTCTTGATTACACAATCTAAAAATTATGTTATTAACTTAATTTTATTGAGCAAACAACTTTATGAATGTCAAACTACAGGTTGACAATAAACGTACAAGTGATCATCTTATATCGATGCATCTTAACAGATCACATGACAGGTGAATGGGCCCATATTCACCTTTTATATTTTCAGATTTAAGGGATTCAATCCCAATATTAGTTGGTCCAACCAACTTATCATGAGAACAAGCAACATTAAAAGTAATGAAGAACTTTCCAATTCTTTAATATATGTTCAATACTCAGTATGCACATCTTTGGGATGTCACAATTGTTCATGTCAATTTATGAACTTTTATTCTAGCAAACTCCAGGTTTACCATGACATATTTTTTTTACTTTAGTAAATTTCAGATTTACTATTACATAAATAAATTTCAGATTTACTACTTCATAAGTAGATTTCAAAGTAACTCCTCTCAATTAATTTGCCTCTTTCATAGGTGAGTTGTGATACCATCACAATCAAGTGCACGTTTGCATTAATAAGCTTTACATTTCCTAGGAATAGAATATAATCGTGCCTTAAGCCTATCAAATTATGATAGCTAACAACCTTTTTAAAGATATTGCTAATTCAAGTGCAAATCGAGGCATACATATGGTTGTAGAGAAATTTTCTCTAACATATCTTATGATTATAATATGCATGTGAAAATATCACCACTTTTGATGATCATTATCATATTGTCCCTTCACGCGTATATTCGTGCATTCAATCACTTGTCTTCTTTCAGATTTATTATGCACATCACTTTTGATGATCATTATCATATTGTCCCTTCACGAGAATATTCGTGCATTCAATCACTTGTCTTCTTTTAAACATATTATGCACTGTTACCACATACACTTCAAGAATGAATTAAGTTGTCATATTTCAGACTTATCATATATTGCTACCGCATTCACTTCATGGAATGGAGCATATTAAATGGGTCGGATTTTATGACTTTTCACCAAATACCCATTATTTTGCCTTAGCCATCATAATATCATCAGTATGATGCATTGAGATTCAAACTCAACGTCTTATCCATATAAAGATGTCTTAGGCATAAATCAATGAGACTTGAACCCATCATATTATCATCCCTTTTGATAATATTGTTATTGAGGAATAAATTTAAAATATAAATGGTTTCAAACCAATTATTTTTCCTCAAATTCAACAATAATTATATTATTAGTAGCAAGAGACAGATAACATAAGGAATTACTAACTTTGAAATCCTTTAGATTTATAATCTCATCTTGATTCGCAGAGTCTCGTGCTGATAACGTGTTATAAAACAATAAAGAACAAAGAAGAAGAGTAGAGAGAATAGAGAGAGTAACTGTTATTTCTCTTGAGGGATGAGAGATCATAAGATTGATCCTTGACGATGATTTACAATGAAACCCTTCTATTTATAGGGGAAAATACTCCTAGTTTCTGACTAAAAAACAGATACTTCAAATCCTGATAGATATCAACTAGATCTTGATAGATCTTGATTAATGTAAATACATTTATAACAAAAACTTAAAAATAATATATTTCCATTGATTTTAATCTCCAAATTTATCTTAGACGTTTTCCTCCTCATTCTCTTTATTTCTCAGTGATTGATTAAGAAAGATAATTTATTTGTACTTTCTTTTTTAAATATTTCTACAAATATAAGAAATATAATTGAGATGTTTTTTGAGAAGTCTAAGTTATTATTCTCTATTGTATGAATATATATATATATATATATGCTGTTGTCGTCATTCAAACTGTGATTATCAATTTACCATACCACAAAATACTGAAATTGAACTCTAAATACCGAACCATATTGAAATAGTTTGGTATAGTGATAATATGAGTAATGTTTTTGAAAATCAAAAATCAAAATTATTGAATTTTGATATTTTTAATACAGTAACATATCCACCCCTAATTATAGCTATTATTTTAAAATGGATTTATTATGGTTAGAAATATTGATTCCATTGCTCGGCTTTGCAACATATTCAGGGAATAAAAGTATAGACATAGTTAAATACAGACAAGTACTAAAAACTTGAGATGTATATTAATACAAAAAATTGGATCAACAAAAAATACAAATTTTTCCTCTAATATTGAAAAACAACAATAATTTTCATAAAACATTCTAATAAAAATCATTAAAATTACAATGAAGGCATGTAAGGACCTTTTTGGGACATATAATTTCTTCCTTCATTGAGTCAGCTTAATGTGATCAACAATTCATCATTTTCACATCGCTCTTAGCTTTTGAATATATATTTTTGAACTTTCTAAATATAAATGTCGTGTTAAAATGTGTATACAAAAGACAAATATTTTGCAATCGTTAGTTTGGTGTAAACATCCCGTACAAATAAAAATTTACCCGACCAACATTCATCCCCATCTGAATATTGTAGAAGCCCATGTAAGGCCAGCTCCAAATCCAGCAGCAGCAATGACATGCCCTGACTGCACCTTTCCACTCCGAACAACTTTATCCAAGGCCAAGGGAATAGATGCAACGCTTGTATTCCCATAATTTGCTAAATTTGATATCACGCACACTAATGGCACCTCTAACCACGTTGTTATACCGTCTATAATCCTTTGTTTTGCCTGCAAGTCAAGTAGAAGTAAGACTGAATACATGCACGGCAAGTTTACTCAACATATAGAGAACAAAGTTGATGTCCTGAATGCAAGCAATTTAGATATCTAAACTCGTTATTCATAAAAACTCAAACTGGATACAAAGTGTTGTGTGATAGAAGGATGCTTACTAAAGTGAAAGGTAAGTTTTATAGAACAGTTATACCACTGACAATATAGTAGTGAATGTCGAGAGGAGATTTGATTTTTACAGCAAAGTTAGGGGACATAAATGACTTAATCATTTAAAAAAGGACATGAACCTTGTTGCAAAACCTCAACATTTGACAGTTCTAAGAGAAACTAGATCCATGTTTTGGAATATGATAATTACTACAAATTGTGGACAATAGTGTCTTTCTTATTAGTTATTGTCTTGAGGAGAGTTTAAGAACCAAAATGAAGTCATGAAGCTTTAATTACTGAATCGCTTAACAACGATTTGTTCTGGATTCATTTATAAATCTGATTCTAAATTATGTTTTACGAAAGATCCGATATAGCTATAGATGTAGTTACTAGTTTATTTCTTCCATATATAACAACAAAAGAAAGGACACAATTTCCATAATTTCTCATGATTAACATAATATTGTATCTCAAAAAATCACACCTGATGAAGGAGCAACCAATCAAAATTATTAGAGCTAGCTAAGCCTGTTTTCTCTAAAGCTGCTTCGATTGATTGTGGCACCACGCGAACAACAAACTTGAAAATCTCTTTGACATTCATCTGAAGATAGGAATAAGAGGAACACTTGGGCGGAAAACTAGTCACGGAATGATTTTCATTTGATGCATCATCTGTTTCATTCTCTTTAAAAATGGAAATCAAATGTCTTGACAATGGAAACCACTAGTTAGATCCAATCCAAAGATGAGGACACTGTAATGTAATTCCTACTACGATGAATAGATATAATGTACCTTTTACCATCACCGTCACTGTGCAAGTCGAAACTAAACAAACCATCTTCTCTGATATCACAGGCCTAAAAGAAATATTTTTATGTGGATTTTGAGAAATAGATGTTGGATAACCAGTCTCAGAAGAAACAAGCTCACAACTTACAACTATGGAGAATCATCTCTTAATAGTATATCGACACTTGCTATAGTTTGATCATTTTCAAACTTTGGACTCTCCTACATGAAAGGATCTGAGTCCATCTGTATGACATTAAGTAAAAACCTATTCTGGAAAAAATGGGAAAGTATGTAAGGGAATCAATGTGTTCCAAATTTTGTCTTTGCACCAACCATTCAGTTGAACTTGGACTAAATGGCCAATGCCTCTATGTCTAGGGACCCCCATCACCACACAAACGCACAAGATACATCTCATGTCATGGGTAAAGGTTCAAGAGATGAAGAAGTAGCAGTATATTAGTCTTGTTTATTATCCAAAGTTTACATAGATATATATACAAGTAAAGAAAGAGCTAACTAAGGTAACTAGATATCTAAATTACTAGAAACCAGCTAGAATATTATTTACATTTATAGAGCACAAATTAGGGAGAGAAATCTGCACAATTTATTACACAATCAATCATGTCCCAATACGCCCCCGTAAGTTGAAGGTGGCATCAACAACCTTTAACTTGGACATATGTTGATGAAATAGTAGACGAGGCAGAGGCTTTGTAAGCGTGTCCGTGAGCTGATAAGCAGCATGTAAGTGCTGAACGAGCACCTATTTTCGCTGCACCTGATCTCTAACAAAGTGAAAATCAACTTCTATGTGTTTCATCCTACTGTGTAGTACCAATTTTAACAAAGATAGGTAGCACCGACATTATCACCATAGATTATGGGTGGATCAGGCAGCTGCACATGTAGTTTTACAAGAAGTTTTTGAACCCAATTGACCTTAGTAAGTGCAGAAGCTACTGCACGATACTCTGCTTCAGTGGAGGAGCGAGCAACAGTGCATTGTTTCTTGGATGACCAACTAATAGGATTTACACCAAGGTACAGGATATATCCAGAAGTAGAGTTCCTGTCATTAATTTCACCAACCCAATCGGCATCTGAATACATAACAACCCAGGATGTGTTTTGCTCGTTATCTGTAAGCCATGATTTTTAGTGTACTGGAGGTACCACAGAGTCGCTTGACAAAAGACCAGTGTGTTTGTGTAGGAGCATACATGAATTGAGATAATTTATTAACTGCAAAGCTTATATCTGATCTGGTGAATGACATATATTGAAGCTCACCAAGTACTTGACGATACAAATTGGCATCTGCTGGAGGTGTGTCATCCTTTAAGGATAGTAAGGTCGTAGAACTCATGGGAGTTGTAACAGATTACATTCAGACATTTTATGGGTAGTAAGAAGATCAGAAACATACTTGTCCTGAGAAAGGATGATCCCTTCTTTGTTGTGGAGAACTTCAATACTCCAAAAAGTAGTGGAGATGTCTGAGGTCTTTGAGAGAGAATCTGGCTGAAAAATCTAGATAGTTTTCTTGATAACCTCAGAGTTTGATCCAGTGATAATTATGTCATCAACATATACAAGAATGTAGACCAATGCTTTATTTTGATGACAAATAAATAGAGAAGAGTCAGAGTTAGACTTTTGAAAGCCAATTTGAAGCAAGAATTGCTTTAACTCAAAGTACTAGGCTCGAGGGGCTTGCTTAAGTCCATAAATTGGTTTCTTTTAATTTGCACACATAATGAGGAAAATCAGGATGAGCATACCCATGAGGTTGACGCATATAAACATCCTCTTCAAGGTGTCCTTGAAGAAATGTGTTATTCACATCTAGTTAGTGCAAATGCCAATTGTGTTGAACTGCAAGAGAAAAAATAAGCCTAACAGTAACAAGTTTTACCACTGGACTGAATGTAGAGTTATAATCCATACCCGATCGTTGAGTGAAGCCCTTTGCAACTAGCCTAGCTTTATACTTGTCAACACTTTCATCTGATTTGGTTTTGATACGATAGAGCCATTTACAATCAACAACATTTTGAGAAGAAGATGGTGGTACAAGATTCCATGTATTATTGTTCATCAATGCTTTAAACTTAAGTTTCATTGCTTTTCCTCAGTGTGCACTCTTTTGGGCTTGGTTATAAGTGGTGGGAAGTGGTTCAGTTAATGCAACTGTAAGATAATTAAATTCTTGCTTGGGTTTGGTGATATTATTTTGTGAATAAGTAATAAGTCGGTGAATGGATGGTTGTTGCGTATGTGCAAAAGCTGTGGTGGAGGATTGGCGATGATTTTGAGATAGAATGGACGGTGAAGGGTCTGGGGTTGATGTAGGTAAGGGTTTGTTGGGGTGTCATAATTTTGGCGTTGATACTGGATTAGTGGTTGTGTGGTAGGTGGAACAACAATAGGCTGTGTGGAGCAATCTGAGCCGACGGTAGGAGTTAGCGTTGTTGCCAAAGATGGACCTGAAGAAGAACCTATAGGAGGTATCGCCGGCAATTCTGGAGCAACCTTAATTGGCTGGAGAATCTCATAATCCAATGGAGGCATAGACTTGACACTAAGGTCATTTGACTCTTTGTACAAGATATCCCACTCTAATTTTGAAATTGCTTTATCTTTCAAAGATGAAAATATATCAGTAAAAGGAAATTTATTTTCATAAAAAATAATATCTCATGAAATATATATCCTTTGTGAAATAGGATCATAACACTGATGGTTGTGATGGCTATTAGAATAGCCTAAGTAAACACAAGGGGTGGACTTGGGTTCTAGTTTGTGTTTGGCATATGGTTTAAGCCATGGATAACATAGGCAACCAAAAGTATGAACGGATTGATAATTTGAAATTTCTCCAAATAATCGTTGGTACGGAGAATCATAATGAAGTGTGCGGGTGGAAAGCCTGTTAATCAAGAATGTGGCTTGTTGACAGGCAAAGGACCAAAATACTGGAGGCATGGAGGCTTGGTGTAAAATGATTTTTGCTGTTTCAATGATGTGCCGATGTCTACGTTCAGCCATAGCTACCCGTTGTGGTGTGTATGGTGGCGATACAAGGTGCTCAATGCCAGTAGTATGAAGAAATGACTTAAGACTTTCAAACTCACCACCACCATCATTATAAAATGAGATATTTTTATATGAAAATAATTTTCAACAAGGGGTTTAAATTTAGAGAAAATTGTTTTGACCTCACTTTTATTTTTAAGTGTGTACAGCCAAATGTATTTTGTAAATTGATCAACAAAAATTACATAATATAATTTTTTGTCAATTGACAAAATAGGTGATGGGCCCTATACATCACTGAAAATAATTTGTAAAGGCTTTTTTCTCACTAGAGTATTCTCGAAAAAGGGGTGTCGATGGCTTTTATTAAAAAAATAGGAATTACAATGATCAAACATTTCAGAATTTGAAATTGGAATTGAAAACTTATGTGAGAGTGTTTTAATCACTCTTTTATTTGGGTGTCCTAATTTTCTATGCCAAGATTGTTGAGATTCTGCCATATAGGATTGGTAGCTCAGATTGCATTGGGATCCTCCAACAGGCCACTCATAAAGTCCTTTATTCTGGCCTTGTGCCAACGGTGCCCCCATACTCAGATCCTTCACAATAAAATCAAAAGGAAAAAATTCTATGGATGTCAGATTATCTTTGCAAAATTGAGACACAGATATAAGGTTACGTTTGATCACTAGTACACACAAAGTATTCGAAAGATGAAACTTTTTATTGAAGCATTTATTTAAACATGACCAGTGTGAGTTATAGGGATTTTGATACTGTTGCCCATGGTAATATCGTCATTACCAGTGTAGTCATTCGGATGTTGAAGATTTTAAGAATCAGTAGCCACATGATGCAATGCTCCTGAATCGACAACCCAAGGGATGAAAGCAAAGTTTGCTCTAGCTTCAAAATGATTGTAGGAGAATGAATGACACACATTGGCAGTATGTCCAGTGCGACCACATAACTGACAAACTGGATGATTTTGTCGAGGGGCCGTTGGACGCTAATTTGGTGATGTGGCTGGTGCATTCGTTGGATGCCAATTTGGTGATGAGTTCTGCGTATTTTGATGATTGGGATGTTGTGGATGCCATGGTTGTCCTCTCTTATTATTACGGGGTGTAAAGTTATATTGTGGTGGTTTTTGTGCCACTGTAGCTGTAATTGAGGCCTGATTAGGCTCATTATGTTTGAGGAGAAGCTCTCTATCTAGAAGCTTATTGTATAGTTCCTCATACGAGATAGGTGTATCTCACGCTTGGATAACCGCTGAGATTGAATAATACTCAGGTCCTAGACTACTGAGAATTTTGACCACAAGTTCATTATCTAGAATAGGAGTTCCAGCCATTGCAAGTTCATCAGCAACATTCCTAATCTCGCATAAGTACTCTGTCATACTGCAAAAGTTTTTTGTGATGGTAGCCAGAGAGTTTCGGAGACTAAAAACCCTTGTATGTGATTTGTTAGCATACAGGTTATGTAGTGTGTCCCACGCTTGCTTTGAGGTGGAAGTTGTGGCGATTGCAGAGGTGATTGTAGGATCAACAGATGCCATTAAGGCACTGCATATCAACTAGTCTTGGCGAAACCAGAGTTTGTACTTGGGATTGGGTACCTCTTAGTTGTTGAGGGTTACTATTTTTTATGGTGTTGTCAAGGTTCCATCGAGATAGCAGTAGAGAACATGACCAAACATGAGAGATTTGACCTGCGCTTTCCAAATGACAAAGTTCATTGGACCAGTAAGTTTGAGGGGAAGCTGAGAACTGGGATTAAATAGCACCAGATGGCTGGTGTAATTAGCAGGGATAGTAGAATCACTTGGATTCACCATAGATTCCATAGAACCAAAAAGAAAACTTGAAAGAGATGAGAAGACTTGTTGGAGTTTAGAAAGGCTTGGATACCATAAAGGTTCAAGAGATGAAGAAGTAGCAGTATATTAGTCTTGTTTATTATCCAAAGTTTACATAGATATATATACAAGTAAAGGAAGAGCTAATTAAGGTAAATAGATATCTAAATTACTAGAAATCAGCTAGAATATTATTTATATTTATAGAGCACAAATTAGGGAGAGAAATCTGCACAATTTATTACACAATCAATCATGTCCCAATAATGGGAGCTATACTTGTTGATGGAATATTCCCAAACCAAATCAAGTACCAGGTAAGACACATAACTAGATGTTGCATGGCAACTACGGCGTGATATTCATAGCATGAACTCGATAGATATTCAGAATGAACAAATTGAAAGAAAAAGATTATTTCTGCTTGAACTCTAAAAGGTATGCCAAAAAGGACAGTAAATAAATAGTACCACTCAATATATGAAATAAGATGCAAACTAAATACGATTCAGTGTATGAGGACCGTGGAGGAGCTATTTCAACCGCTTGCTCAGACAAATCTGAAAGCTGAAGTAGCGAAATAATCTATAAAAGAACGAAACTCTTCATACATGTTTTTAGTCTAAGTTTCATTCGAACTGCAAACAAACTGTTCCGACAGAAAAGGGGCTTAGCACACTTTATACACATGTCCAGTGACTACTAACTCATACCCATCCTAAATAAAAAAATAAGTATGGACTTTATATATTATTAATACACTTTCTATCGATGTGAAATACATTTTATTTTTCGTGTGCATATCGTCCTACTAGGGAAAATAACGTAAATGTTAGGAAAAAATTAATCTAATGCAACTTGAATTACCTTTTTCGGATGGTGTTAAAACAAACATAACAAAATGATACAGTTTCTATTTAATAATTGGTTCAGAAACTCTCATCTATCGATACTTGCACAAGTACAGCACCAACAGCGTCACCAAAGAGAATACAGGAATCTCTATCCGTCTAATCAATGAAACGAGAAACAACATCAACAACGATTGCAAGGGAATTCTTAAAACCACCAGCTGAAATAGGAGCAAAAATATTATACTAGCACAGTATATCCAGGAACAACATACAATTATACTTCTCCATAACAATCATCTTTTATAACAAAATTTCACTATAACAACCAAGTTTTATTTGGAACCACTTCTTCATATTGTGTTACATTAAATAACCTCTATAGTAGCCAAAAAATAACCAGACAAATGACGCTGCTATACAGAGGTTTAACGGTAAAGAGCATCATTAGCTAAGTATTTAACTATTAATACATAGCTATATCATGTAAATAATAATTATACAGTTTGGAAAATTTTATAATAAAGGAAAAGTTTTGAAAATTCTACCTTTGATGTAGCAAGAAGCTGAAAACAAGCCCAACAAGAACCCGCTACAAGCAGCCGTAATGTCAAAAGCCAATGGATTGCTTTTCCAGCCCAATGCTTTTTGGATCTAAGAACCGAGAAGTATCCAGGAATGATAAGAGTAATAATAAGACAGTTGAGAAATTTAGATAATTTTGGAAAGGAAAAATCCATGACAGAACTAGAAATCAGTAAAGACTAAAAAGGAAAAAGAACTTGAATAGGTTAAATATATTCCAAGTAAATTTTGTTGGATCGAGAAGCTACAATAACCTAAAGATCAACAAAATACATTTTCCAGTGATAAGTCATCTACGTTGCTTTGATTCTTAAAAGTGTTGTTCACCCGTGTCAGATCCTACAAAAAATGCACTACTTTTGGTGGATCCAACACACGCCTATTGACATTTTTGAAGAGTCCAAACATCATGGCAAGTCAGGAAGATTGACACATTAACTAATTAAATGAGCCAACCATTTCAACTTTATTTTTTCTAACTATAATGATCACATGATAGAAAAAGTTCAATCAGTCAAAAGAAGAGCATCCTTTTATAAAATTCACTACTCCTATTACTTTTGTTTAATAACACTTTAAGCAGAACGTGTTTGGATGTTCAGTTTTCATATAAGGACCAAACTATGATCTTAACTATCTGGTAGGATGTTATAAGGTTTGTCCTTCATTAGGGTCACATATATGCATATGAACAAGAACTAGTATATAATGACACATTTCATACACAGGAAAATATAAATGACAAGTTGTTTCAGTATCAGAATAGCTAATCACCAGTATAAACTGGTGAAATCTGTTGGTTCAAGTTGTAGAGAAATGTTACTACTCTACAAAGTCATACCACCGAAGCACTGCCAAAATGGTCATCTCCAGTTGAAGAACACATCAATATTAGATCAACATCTCCAGAAGGAACATCTGCCATCTCAAGAGCTTTCTACGCAGCCTCTATAGCCAGATTTGTTAAATTCTCTTTGCCTGTAGAACTGTAAATCAGATCGTGGCCTTGTGGCATTTATATACAAAAAATGTTTTGAAATATTTTCCATACACATCCAAATATAACCAACATTTGCTAACAGGTACAGTCATATGCCTATCTAAAATAGCATCAATGTGCTCGTGAGTCAATCTTTTGTATAAGAAAATACTACAATTGCATTCCACTTTCACTAATAAAGGAACGTTTCGAGGATATCAACGTGCCATATGCTTGTAAACATGTCTATTGATTTTCTAGTATTGTTTTAAACTGGTTAGACTAAAACTTAATCAGTAACAGATTGAAATATGAAAGTATCTTTATATAGGAGAGAGGAGAGGATAATTGGTCATTGCATTAACACATCACATTATTGTCATTTATTTTTTGTCAAAGTACAGAACACAACAACCACCTGTAGTAGGTTAGTATGTACCAAAAACTATGAAAGATTCACCTGAAAGAACTCTACGGTTATGAATCCCTGTCCAAACGGATATCCAATCGTCATTAATATCAATAATTTTTGGAAGATCATTATTGGAAACTCTCAGACTTGGTACTGCAGAGCCACATCCTACTAGTTTGCAGCCCGTGTTAACTAGTCTGTACATACGATAAATGGTAAGTAAGAAGTTCTATCAACAATATAATATAACTTTGAGACCTCTTTAAAAAAGGCAAGTTTACTTAGAAAGAGTATATATTACATATTAAGCAAATTCCACATTGTGAAAGGATGGAAAAGAGTAGAACTATGCAAGCCAGAGCACAAATTCACATGCTACGTGCTTTTAAGCTCAAACTCAATAATGTTGTAGTGCAAAACACAGATCTGTAAGGTCTGTAGGCAAAAACTGGCAATACGTTCCGTAAGCTTGGGCTATGAAAAATATCGTATTGAAGTTGAATTTCCCGGTTCAATGGTGGTGCAAAATCTCAGTGAACAAACATACTTAAGTCTCTAAGAGGGGTATATGTGACGCCCCTAACAAAGGGCGATCGAACTGATGATGGTTGGTCAATTTGAAGGACTGACACTCATATAAGGAAGTAATGTTTTGGAGAAGAGGTACACATGACACCTTACGCAAATCATATATTAGAAAGGTAGGCAAACATGACGTGCTATATAAGACAGAACACAAGTTCACATTGTAATGATTGGCTTTATATTACAAGTTACTTTTTAGACCTAATAATTTAGGCATTCTACTTTATTCACCTAGAAGTGGAAAAGAGGAGGACCTTCTGATGCAAAGTTGAAAAATTATCTACAGTAACAATTAGTCTTCATTAACATAAACTAACCTAATTTAGTTACTAATTTGTGCAAGGCAGCATCAAAATCAGATGTCTACATTGATAAAGAATCCCAAGTACACAATAAGAAGTTGATCAAATAAAAGTTTTAATACATTACCTTAAAAGATCCTCTGCACCTTTAGCAGTAGTGGAACACATTATCCTGTTGATAGTTCCAACAGAGAATTAATCAACACTTAACCCCATGTAATTCCT
>NC_061120.1:171671987-171672323 GCF_002878395.1 Capsicum annuum | reverse complement strand
TCAGCAGCGAAATCCCCCGGCAGCAGGTCGACGCGGGGCTTGGTTGCCGGCTTGGTCTACAAGCGAAATCTGGTGACTTCTAACCTTTGCTTATTTCATTCTTCATTCTGCATTCTTTCATTCTTCGTATTATACTAGTAATTGAGTATAGTTTGGTTGCTGGAGTATTTCTTTGAATTTGTGTGAGCCTTGTATTACTTGCTGCTGCTTTGCTATTACCATCGTTTATGTCTTTATATCTTTATATTATCCTTATATTCTCTTATACTTTCGTCTAGTTGTGGCTGTGGGCAGTAATGGGTGGATAGGGTCATGTCCGAGGGGGTTGGGGCGGGG
>NC_061120.1:171240445-171300915 GCF_002878395.1 Capsicum annuum | reverse complement strand
TTTTTTTTTTGAGGTATTTGGGTAGAATGTCCCAATTTGGTGAACTAGTATATTATGTTGCATTCTTCAATGGTGGTAAATGATTGATGTTAGACTATTGTCTTGAATTTAATATAGAATATGAATGTAAGAATAGTGGCTTAAGATAATGATGAATGTTTCTCAGAATTGTGTGTAAGTTTGGGTTGTAAATCATGTTTAGCACTAGATATTAAGTTTTAACAGTTGATGTCCACAAAAGTGGATGTGATGATTTCTTGGTTAATGATATTAGTCTTATGGAAGTGATCTAATAGGCTTGAACAGTGTATACCAGAGCTTAAGCTTGTTTGATTCGTAATGAAGTATAATGTTGTATGTATGATGTAGAAGTATGCCCTAGGTGATATGAGGTTGCAATAATTTTTCTAAGGCTATTACATGTTGTGCGTGGCTAATAGTACTGTTGAGTTACTAGATGGTATATGGTGTTCTAAATAGACAATTTAAGGAGTTCTGATTGATAGTGTTGGGCCGTTTGATATGATCTTGAATTTTTATGGTGGAGAGATATAAGTCGGAGTCACGATATTGATATGCTATGATGGAAGTAGTATGGTTCATCAGAGGCTTGGTGATATCCATGTTAAGTGTTATAATGTAAGTTTGAATTTTTAAAGGTTGAACTGACAGAAATAAGAGTTGAAGCGCTATTGGGTGTGCACTCCAACTATGGGAATACTTATGAAGATTCAAAGTTAGTAAGTGTTCAAGTATTACATGATGACTATTGGGTCTATAGAATGATAGAGTGTGTCTCAGAAGGTGGTATTAGCAATGGGTTTTCCACTTCCAGGTGTAGTTATTCGGGTTAAAATCTATTAATTACGCGTATCGTCGTATTCCAAACCCCAGAGTGTAGTGAGTGTAGTTTAGTTTAGAGTCTAGTAAGGGGTCTCTCGAACTTAAGATGATGGCTTAAAGCTAAGGGGGAGATAATAGAAAAAGTGACCAAGACAGGATCTCAAATTCTAGTAGTGATGTCAGTAGATATAGAACATCAGGAAGTGAGTGTGAGGCTCAATCCATTCTTATCTCAGTATTTTTCAGTTATCCCAATACTTACTCATGCTTTATGTTTTAGTTCCATGATCATAGTTTATTTTCATGTATATGATAGAGAATTGCGTGCTCTTCCAGTTCTAGAATGAGGAGTTCCAGTTCATTCAGTAGTCAAAATCACATTCCATATGTTATGAACTTCAAATTGAGTTCATGCAGCTCATGACTCATGTACTCACTCTTTATAGTGTGCTCAGTTCCCATAATTCATGCTATACTCTTTATGATTGACAAGATTCAGTTTATAGTCACGTATGCCCCAATTCAGATTACTTTGATGAATCCCTGATGTTGATTTGCTATTCTTTCGGCCTTAGTTAAGTGTCAAGTCTCGTATAATATCCTCGCATGTTTCAAGGTCTTATGTTCTAACCTACTAGTGACTTCTCCATATGTGAAGATGGTGTTGATAAGTAAATATTTCTTGTCAATAAAAGATCATAGTATTCTTGTTTTGGATAAGGCCATAAGTGTAAAGTAAGATCTGGGGCCACGTCTTTGATAGATGTGATGGTTAGTGGAAATTTATGTATGTATGTTCTTGGGGTAGAGCGTGGGATTTATGTTGATAGTGGACTAGAGAATATGTGAAGTATGTCCTTATGGATGTTTGCCTTGTGGTTTATATGTGATTATAAAAATAGGCTGGAATGACGCGTTGAGATTTAAGTGGAGGAACACAATAAGCGCTAATAAATCCATAGTAAGAGATCAGAGTTAGTCATTGAAGCAGTAAGGCACGTTATGTTTAGGGTGCAATCTCTAAAAAGGGTATAGAAGATTGAATTATATGGTTTGGACCATTATCATGGGGTGGTATGTTGTATTTTGTGATTTGAAGTTAGGCTTGATCATGGTGAGAGGACTTATGTTACTTTAGGCATTAGTAGAAATATTTATCAATGCCCATATGAGGATTACAATTTGAATGAATAAGTATGGTATTTAAAGGGAATAATATAGTTAAGGGAGTATTCGAGAAGTGCGCTCAGCTTGAAAGTAAGAAGTGTATTGCCTAAGGCCTGGTAGTTTTATCCTAGTTTATAAGTTATATATCTATATTCCATGCTATAGACTAGTGTCATTGTTGTGATTCCTTAGTTGGATGTCTTGTGTAACTAGTGCCCAAGATTCTTTGCTCCCTAATACTGCTATGACTTCTTTAGAAAGAGTGTTGAATGAGATACTCCAGTTAAGTACGAGGGTCCAGCATAATTCAGTCTATATAGCCAGTAATTCATTTGAACAGTCGGATAGACAAGTTACTGTGGTTTTCCACCTTTTCACCCAGTCCTACTATTTGAAGTCTCACGCATAGGACCATCCCAAGAGATAGTCTATTTCATCCATGTAAGTTTCGAATTCAGTTCAGTCAAAGCATCATGTTTCAGAATCAGCTACCTAGTTATGACTCGGTTCATAAGAATGCAGAGCATAATTTCAAATGTTTCTAAGTATTTTAGCTCAGGCAGTACAGTAACCTGGTGCAATCTTATACATGATGACTCATGATTTGTACTTGCATAAGTTATCAATTCTCAGCCAAGATGTATGATTTGATCATGAACACTTTAAGGGAATCTTAAACTCTAAACATGAATCTGCGCCATGAAGTAAGTGAAGTCAAGGCAGCTCAGAATTTAGTTTCATGATAGAAGTTTAAATGTTTCAAATCAGTTATATCCTTTCTTAGAAGACACATCAGGTCCATGTTATTCCATAACTTTAAGCTTCAACATTTCTACCCATCATTCGGGGATGAATGATCCCAAGGGGGAGATATTGTAATGCCCCGTGTTTCAGGCTAGAATGAAAACCGTCATTTCTACGCGTAGATGATCCAAAAGCCATCAATCCTATGCAAATTTTCCATGTTAATAAAGTATGTAGTGTGGTAACCTATTTGAGCATGAATTGAGATCACAAAGGTCCCCTAACTCAAGGACAAGTTGAAAGCTTTCCTATTGTTCGAGTTTGAGTGAGCGCAAAACTTGAGTCAATTTCAATCGACAATATCTCCTTGTATATAACGAACTGAGTTTTCTAATAAACATCAAATTAAATATCTTCGAATTAGCTTTCCATCGATACCAAATTCGCCTAAAACAAACACTCGATAAAGAAGTTAGAGCATTTTTAGTGTCAGTGTTCCCGATTGAAAAATATTGAAAATACATATAATGAAAGAGTGCAAGGATTTTGCCAAAAGCATATGACCACCTTATATTTGAAGAGTTTTTGAATAGCATTGACTTATGCTTTCAGAGCATGAAATCTCTTATACTGCTTGCATGTTTGGGTGGTCAGAAATATATTCTAAATGAAAGATCATGCTTAATGCATATGGATCAGAAATATGACTTGCAAGTCTTGGTGTGACGACACCAATTCAAATTACGCCATGATAAATTTAGAACAGAATAGAATGCGTGTTTGAAATCTGACTTTTCATATGTTGAAACTATAAAATGTATGATTCAAAAGATGATAAAAATGGGCACAAAAAGAGCTTAGGTGGTTCCCCGAAGGAGGCATGTGCTCAGACAACCCGTTTTGCAAAACCGTGATTTGTCGATCCAGGTATATTATATTATGTTGTCCTAGTGTCATGTGGCGTATCAGAATCAGAAACTCCAACCCTTGAGGCACACTCAGGTTGGGGCCTTCCCCACCAAGTCAATGGCGGATTCCATATCGCCCATGGAATATCAGAATTTTATGGGAGTGCCACCTAACTCAGGATTAATATGAAGATCAGAACTGCATTACCCAAAATAATTTATGATTTTTTAGAAAATATGACCATGTGTTTTAGAACTATTTCATGAATAGTAGTTGACAAATTTCTCTCCAACTATTTTATTTATATAAAAGCTTTATTTTGGAATACTTACCGGTACATCTGTATTAAACCACCTACCCCTCCTCTCTCCAGGTACTGAGGCTCAGTCTAGGGGTCCAAAGAAGCAGTAGTATTTATCAGAAGAGTTGCAGTGTCCAGTTGGTGAGCCTTCTCTATTTCAGAAGGCCTGTCTTTTCAGATTATGTCATTTATTTCTATTTTGGTCTACTGGGGACCTTGTCCCAGTTTTAGATAGTTGTCAGATTTTTTTGTAGTAGAGATTTTGCAGAATGAGTCAGATGTTATTATATGTAGTTGATTTTCAATTTTCATACTTATGTTGAATTCAGAATTGACCATGTTTCCGTAGCAGATTATGTTTTCGCATCTTCTTTATTTATATGAATGCATGCATGCTTAATAGATAGAGAGGGACATTTCGGGCCTCATGGTTCAAGATATTCATCACAGCTAGTCCGTAGTTTGGGTCGTGATATATGTGAAAGGAGTGAAGAGGTTTGGAAAGAAGGGGAAGCTCAGTCCCCGATATGTCGATCCTTATCGAATTCTCAGCCATTTAGGAAAGGTAGCTTGTGAGCTTGAGTAACTTTAGATTTAGCTTCGGTACATCCAGTGTTCCACGTCTCCTTGCTAAGGAAGTTCGTAGGTGACCCTTCAGTTGTAGTCCCTATAGAGGGCATCGACGTGCTGAATAGTCTCTCTTATGAAGAGGTTCACGTCAAAATCCTTGATTATCAGATTCACAGATTGAGGAACAAAGAAGTTCCTCTAGTCAAAGTTCTTTGGCAGAATAAATCCATTGAGATAGCTACTTGGGAATCAAAAGAAGACATGCAGACTAAGTATCCTCACCTCTTCTTCATAAACTCAGATTCAGCTCAACGTAACAGTTTGCCTTAAGCTTTACAGTTTCATACTCAGATTTTCTTTACGAACTTGGTATCAGTTACTATTGAATAGTTAGTCATGCATTAATGAGTCAGTTCATTTATGTATTCGTGCATCAGATATGCATGTTTAGTTTGAGAAACTCAGTTCATCAGTAATCCCAGTCATGCATTCATGAATCAGCTTAATCATGTACCCATGCATCAGCTATGTTTGTTCTGTGTGAACACCTAGTATATCAGTAGTTTCAGTCATGAAATCATGCATCAAATATTCATGTCCAGTATGTACTTTCAGTTTTTCTATTCTCCTATATTAGTTAGTCTCCTTCGAGGATAAATGCTACAAGGGGGAGATATTATAAGACCACACAAAATTATAAGCTTAAATTCAGACTTTAAAGCTCGATAAGGGGTCCACGATTTAGAAAAATTTCAACTAAGTGTTCATAGATATTTAGATTGAATCATGTTTAGGAAAGTCAGTAGGTCACTTCAGGTTAGTTTTGGATTTTTTGAACCTCATTTGAACCACTTCTGGAGATTAAAAAATAGTGTATCATTGCGATCTCAATGCGCCGTGTCACCCATTGCATCGATCAATATTTTCCTTAGCTCCCCATGTCAATTTCCAGTGAACTGATGCTGACCTGATGTGGCGCATTGGTAAGCGCATCAATGCTAATGACTCAACGTGTCGGTCTATGCATCGTAAAGCCAGTTTTTAGTCATTAAAAAACCGCATCCTCAGGGGCATTTGGGTCATTGTCCCACGTCTAACAGCCCCCAAAACACGAAATTAAACCCTTCTAAGAGAAATTCATTCATTCTTCACCAATTACTCAAGAAACAAACCCTTGGGAATCCAATTTCAAGATTTAAGCTCCAAGAACACACCATCAAATCTTAAGGATTTGACTTTTAAGGTATGTTAAAGTGTTCATATAAGGGTTCCTTCCACCCTTGGGTCCAAGAAACTCTTTTAAACTTTAAGTAAATTAATTTTATGGTTTCAATGATTGGATTCAAGTGTATTATTGATTGTAATGTTAATAGGATTTCTAATCCATAGTTTAGTACAAGTTTTATGTGGAATTGATTATCATGTGTGTAGTATTATGTGAATTCATGTTAGACCCTCTTGAAATTGTGTGTTTGGAATTGTAAACATGGTGCTTGCATATTGATTGTATTATATGCATAAACTATGCCCTCCAAGTGTTTGAAGAATTGTTCATGTGAGTTAAGTAATGAAATTACACCATGTTAGAATGTATACAAGTTCATGTCATGCAAGTGTTTATCAAAATGCCCCAATGAATGAGTGGTAAGAAAGTAAATAGCTATCATGTTTACAAGATTGCTCTATGATTTACTTTTTATGCTATCGAGCCCTGGGGGTATTTAATACCTGAAAATCTAGTTTTTTACCTAGAGCTATAGGAGTTACAGTATAGTTTTAGTAGCGTCCCGATAAGTAGTACAAGTACTCAATAATCAGCCCAGTCTTAGTCAAAAATTAATTCAAACTTCAGTAGTATTCAGTCAATCAATAGAACTCAGCATTACTATATCAGTTAATAGAATTCAGTATCTCTCCGCTAGTTAGCAGAACAGTGAACTCAGTTCAGTCCAGTTAAACAATACGATCAGTAGCAATTCAATCAAGCCTAATACAGACTAGAAATTAGTCCAGTGTCTATTCAGTTGGGAGTATAATTCAGCACTGAGCGAACCTACAGATGGGATCATTTCTGCCAGCAGAGGGTTTGACCCTTAGTAGCAATCTTTGCGTTAAAAAACTATATAGCCAGCGTAGGTTGCGATATCTTCCTGCCAGACTATGGTTGATATATCTTGTATCATTTTTCCTGCCAGTGAGGGCTAATGAAAGGGCTTCCTATCAGAGAGGGTTAACTCATAGCTTGTCTTTACCCTTGGCATAGTATTGTGTCTTTACCCTTGGCACAATACTGACACCCTTCTAACTGGGGTTATAGGTTCGACCCCAAATCAGTTTAGAGAAGGGGTATGTTGGTTAAATGATTACCTCTGATAGTTTCAGTCTTAATTTAGAACTCAATTTAGTTCTACAAAATCAGGACTATCAGATACATTCACTCAACTCAGTAAAGAACTTAAGTAGATCTGCAGATTCAGGACTATCAGACACAGTCACTCAGTTAACAGTAATTCAGTTATCAATAAACCTCAGATATCAATTAATCAGTATTCATAACTCAGTTATCAAGTATTACCATGACCTCAGTCATAGTTTATGTATTCATGTGTGTACTCTCATTCAGTTATATTCAGGATATTCAGTCAGTTATTGTTCATGCATATGAACCCATACATTCAGCCTATATCATGTAGCATACCAATATATTCAAAGTACTGACGCATACTTTTCTCTTCTGCTATAATGTCTTATATCATAGGTTCAGTCGCCTAGGCTCTTGACCAATCTTAGCCGGCCAGATTATCAGCAGTAACTTAGTGGTGAGTCCTCATAGTTGTAGGATAGATTTTTTAATTCAGTATTTTAGTACTTAGTTTATTTCAGTAGTCGAAGTTAGTTGGGGACTTGTCCTATCAACTCCTTATTAAGATAGTTAGAGCCTTTTCAGACTAGAGTATTTATAGATAGAAGTTCAATTTTGGTATTGATATACAGTACCCAATATTTATTTACATTTTTGAACCTTATGGAAAGTTTTTACCTAATTTTTACATAATTACGGTATTGTTATTGTCAGTTATTATATCAGGTACCATTCATGGGTTAGCTTATGGTCCTTTGGGACTATGAGCACCGTGTAGCATCCGAGGTGCAGACTCGGGGTGTTACAAACTTGGTATCTAAGGTTAAAGTTTAACAGAGTCCTAGGAAATCTGAAATTCGTGTCTAGTAGAGTCTTGTTCATGGGTGTGTAGCGCGCCACACATATGGATAGGAGGCTATTAGATGTTTTAGGAAAAGTTTCCCTTCTTTCAGTATTTATGTCATGCGCATGAACATGAGCTCCAGTTAAAATATCAATCTAATCCTTTACCCTTCCATTTACAGAACATGCCTTAAAAAAGGACTTAGAGAAGAGGAACGAGAAACCATCCCACACCCCAGCCCATCCATCCTGATCCCCTGGATGAGCATGTCTCCCATGCAAAATTTATAGAATATTTTACCACTCTAGCTCATCTTGTGGTCGCCCAGAATAAATGCCTATCTATCATTCCAGGCAACCCAATGGCCAATACTACTACTGGCAGGAGTCGGGTCTTCACCTAAATGAACCCTTCATCCTTTACAGGGTCTAAGTCAGATGAGGACCCATAGGAATTTCTTGATTAGTTGCATAAGGTTACAAATATTATAGGGTGACTCCTAGTAAAAGTGCTGAGTTGGCCATATATCAGTTACAGGATGTGGGTTGATCATGGTTCAAGTAGTAGAAGGTAGAGAAGGACGCAGATGCAGGGCCCTTAAAATGGGAGGAGTTTGATATTACCTTTATGGATAAGTTCTTCCCACTAGAGTTGATAAAAGACAAGGTTTTGGAGTTTATTAATCCGAGACAGGGTAACATGACAGTGTAGGAGTATTCTCTTAAGTTTACTCAGTTAGACAAATACGCTCTTGACGTGGTGGCAGATAGCAGATCCAAGATGAGTAAGTTTGTATCAGGTGTTTCAAGCAGTATGGTAAAGGATGGTAGGACCACAATGCTTATTAAGGATATGGATATATCTAAGCTTATGGTCTAAGCTCAGCAGATCAAGGAGGCTAAGAATAAAGAAAAGGAGGGGAAGAATAAGAGAGCTAGAATAGGTAGCTTCAACTTCACTCAGCTTAAGTTTGAGGATGCGAATCGTTCTTAGTTCTGACCAAAATCTTCAGTTTCATCTCTGTCCTCAGCTAGTTCTCTAGTGCCGAAATTCAGAGTTGGAAATAGAGATAGGGCGCTAGGCCCTACACCCTAGGGTAGTGTTAGCAGTGTCCAACTACATCTTTTCTGCCAGAAGTATGGCAGAAACCATTAGGCTATCTGCTAGACTGGAAGTGATGTATGTTTTGGATGTTTCAATCCAGGCCACAGTGTCATAAAGTGTCTTTAGATGGGTTCCAAGATTCAGCATAATCGTCCCCCAGCTCAGTCCGATCGCCTAAATCAGTAGGGTGCTAGTTCCAGCACCACTAGTGGGAAATGCCTAAATAAACTCTATGCACCTCAATCCCGATAGGATCAAGAAAGTTCTCCTGATGTGTTCACTGGTACATTACAAGTTTTCCATTTATATATTTATGCTTTGCTAGATCCAAGAGCTTTTTTGTCCATTGTAACTCCTTATTTAGCTGTCGACTTCAGAGTCAGTCCTAAAATCCTAGCGGAGCCTTTCTCACTCTTTACCCTAGTCGATAAATCTATCATATCCTAGTGGGTATATAGAAACTGCTCGGTGATGGTATCTCAAAAAGTCACTTCAGCAAACAGTCAAATTAAAGATAACGGATTTTGTTGTCATTCTCAGCATGGATTAGCTTCATTCCTGCTATACCTCAATCGACTGCAAAAATAAAATTGTCCAATTTCAGTTTCCAAATAAGCCCGTCCTTGAATAGAGGGGTAGTACTTTAGAACTTAGGGGTCAGCTTGTTTCCTACCTAAGGGCGAGGAAAATGATATCTAAGGGATGTGACTACAACCTCGTTTGAGTCCAAGACTCTAGTTCAGAAAACCCTAACCTTGAATCTGTGTCAGTAGCATGTGAGTTCCCAGATATTTTTCTCGAAGATCTTCCAGAAGTTCCTCCCAAAAGGGAAACTGACTTCGGAATAGACCTTGTACCATATACTTAGCCCATATCTATTCCACCATATAGAATGGCTCTAGCGAAACTCAAAAAGTTCAAAGAACAGTTAAAAGATCTCTTAAATAAGGTATTTATTAGACCTAGTGTGTCCCCGTGAGGTGCGCCAGTCCTATTCGTGCAAAAGTAAGATAGTTCTCTCAAAATGTGTATAGACTATTGTCAGTTAAATAATGTCACGGTCAAGAACAAGTATCCATTTCCCAGAATCGATGAATTTTTTGACCAACTTTAGGGTACCATCTATATTTCTAAGATAGACCTCAGATCAGGTTATCATCAGCTCAAAGTCAAAGAATGTGACATTCCAAAAATAGCTTTCAAAACTTGGATTGGTCACTTTTAATTGTTAGTCATGTCATTTGGTCTTACAAATACCCCATCAGCTTTTATGGACTTGATGAACCATGTGTTTAAGCATTACTTAGACATGTTTATTTTAGTCTTCATAGATGACATTCTTGTCTACTCTTGCAGTTCGCATGATCATGCAGACTATCTCAGAATATTGTTAAGGACTCTCAGAAACCATCAGCTTTTCACCAAATACAGTATATGCAAATTTTGGCTAAAGTTAGTAGCTTTCCTCGGCCATATCATATCTGGTGATGGCATTAGAGTTGATTCTCAAAAGACTAAAGCAATGAGAAACTGTCCTAGACCCATATCTCCATCAGATATTAAGATTTTTTGGGGTTTGGCTGGCTATTACCGAAGGTTTGTTAAGGGATTTTTTCTATTGCATCCCCCATGTCCAATTTGGCTCAAAAGAAAGTCAAATTCCAGTGGTCAAATAATTGTAAGAAGAGTTTTCAGGAGTTTAAGACTCGTCTCACCACATCTCTAGTTTTTACTCTACTAGATGGTTCATATGGATTTGTGGTATATTGTGATGCTTCGAGATAGTTTGGGGTGTGTATTGATGCAGAGAGGTAAGGTCATAGCCTATGCCTCTAGAAAGCATAAGCTTCTTGAAAAGAACTACCCTACTCATGATCTTGAGTTAGAAGTTGTAGTATATGTCCTTAAGATTTGGAGGCAATATTTGTATGGAGTGCATGTTGATATATTTACTGACCATAAGAGTCTGCAGTATGTGTTCCCTTAGAAAGACCTAAACCTCTGTCAGAGAAGGTGGTTAGAGCTATTTAAAGATTATGACATGAGTGTTCTATATCATCCAGGCAAGACCAAGTAGTGGTTGATACTCTCAGCAGGATGTCTATGGGAAGTGTTGCTCATATTAAGAAGGATAAAAAGAAGTTAGCTCAGGAAGTCCATCATCTTTCCCGACTAGGAGTCCGCTTAGTCAATTCAACAGAGGGTAGTGTATGGGTTCAGAATAGTTCAAAATAATCTCTAGTATCTGAAGTAAAGGAGAACCAGGATAGATATCCCAGTTTAATCAGGTTGAAAGAGTCAGTCAAAGATCTGAAGGTTGAGGTTTTCTCCCAAGGGGGATGTAAGACCCTGTAAAATCCTAAGTCTAAATCAGCCCTGAAAGGTTATGAAAAGATCCAACACTTATAATAAAATTTTAAGCTAAGTGTTAGACTTATTTTTAAGCTTCTAACTTTGATAAATTATTTCATAACATTTTGACATTCGTTTTTTTTAATTTTTAAGTTGTGTTACGATGGTGCAAGTCAATATTACATCTCGGGTGAGTTTTGAAATTTTTGGAATAGCGTAAGAGCATATTTCGTTTCCCAAACTAGTAGCTCTCCATGATTACAGGGCGCTGCCCAGCCCATTCCCCCTCTCTAAGCAGAGCGCCGCCAAGGCTAGACCTTCGGTCTAAGTAGGGCGCCGCTTTGCCTATTCTTGCTGGGGCAAAATTCAGCATTCCAACTTTGTCCTTTAAAGGGTAAAAAGGTAAAATTCGACCCTTATATAACCCCATAAACATGAGATTAAGCCTTATTTAACCCAAAATACATTGTTTCATCATAAATACTCAAAAGAACAAGTTAGGGTTTTCAATTGAGGAGTCAAATTCAAGAAAATTCCCCCATCAATCTTTGTAGAATCAAGAACTAAGGTATGTTAGATATTGATTCTTGGGTCCCTTCCAGCCAGGAAGTTCAAGAATCCTTTTTAAAATTTTAAAGATGGAATATTTATGAGTTTTCATGATTTATGTGAATTGAAGTTGAAGTTCACATTGTTGTTAAGTTTTAATTCATGTTTTGATTACAAAGTTCCAAGCTTTAATCTTAGTATGTGACATTCATGTGATGTTTATGATAAAACCTCTTCAAGTTGCATGTTGTTGATGTGTTCATGATAATTAGGTATAGAATTTGTTGAATAACCAAATCATGCTCCCCATATGTTTGATAGAATGCTTATGTGAAGGGAATAGTGATATTGTAATGTGTGAAGTATGAAATTCCCCAATTATGTATCAATTTATGCATGCCAAGTGTTTTTTGAAAGACCTTAGTGAAATAATTATGATATGTGGCATGCATTCCTATCCATGTGCATTCCTTATTGAATGAATTATGAGATATCTTCAAGTGATTGACGAGATATCATATTAATCCTGTTGTAGATGATAGCCTATTGTCAGGTTATGAATGAGTTGTCCTGTTTTGTATTATTTATGTTATCGAGTCCTAGGGTATTTATACCCGACAAATTAGCTGATTGTCTAGAGCCAGCATCAGTTTTATGATACTCTCAGTCAAGCCATGATCAGTAGAATTTAGTAAGTTACAATACTAAAGAAAATTCAGTAATCTCAGTATCAATCCCATCTAGTTCTGTACTCAGTTTAGACTCCAATATTATTCAGTTTAGACCTCAGTGAAACTTAGTAAGCTAAGAGAACGCAGTAGCATTCATACAGTTATTAGAATTCATAAGTATTACGTCAGACAATGGAACCAAGCAAACTCAGTCAGACCAATCAAGTAATATGATTAGTAATAGATTCAGCTCAGTCTAGTATAGTTTGAAGAATCAAGTCAGTGTCTTTCAGTTGGGAGTAGGATTTATCACCGAGTGATCCTAAGGATGGTAACTCACCTACTAGTAGAGGGTGTGATTCTTAGAAGAAATCCTTGTGCTCTAAAACTATACAGCCAGTGTAGGTTGAGATATCAAACCTACTAGATGAGGGTTGATGAGGTGGATTAACCTATTAGATGAGGGCCCCACTATTCTTGATAAAGTACCTGGTAGATGATGGTCACATGTAGAAGTGTCTTTATCCATGGCACGGTACTAACACCGTTCCAAATAGGGTTACAGGTTGGACCCCAACTAGCTAGAAGGGGCATCTCAGTTAGATAACTACCTCCCAAAGTCTCAATTTCAGAATCATTCTCAGTAATAGAACTCAGATTAGTATTACAAAAATCAGGACTGTTAGATATAGTCAGCCAGCTCAGTAAACAACTTAGATAGTTTAAGAGATTTAGATATCACCTGTTAGATAGGGTTGATCTAGATAGTTTGTTATATTCAGAGGTAACTTACTAGATAGGGATGATCTTAAAATAAGTCAATTAGTATTAAGTATCAATATAGAGCTCACCTACAAGATAGGGTTGATCCTAAATATGGTCAATCAGTATCAGAAAACTCAGATATCAACATCAGTATATTTAGTATTTAGAACTCAGTATTCAGTGTTACTACGATTTCAGTTATAGTGTATGCATTCATGCATGTATCCTCATTCAGTATTCTCATATTATTCAATTAAGTAATGTTCATGCATAATCCCTTTCATTTAGCCTTACCTCATCTAGCATACCAGTATATTCCATCGTACTGATGCATACTTCTCTCGTTATGGTGTTTTATACCATAGGTTTAGATGCACCAGATACCGAGCACCTATAGTAATCTAGATTCAGCCAGCAACAGTAGACGCAACAGCGAGTCCTCATCATTTGAGGATGATCTTTATTTTATTATTCTATTAGATTCAATTTATTTTAAGTAGATGGAGTTGGTTGGGGAATTTTTCTATCAACTTCACAGTTTAGACAGTTTAGAGGCTTTTTAGATAGATGTATTAGTATTCAGTTTTCAGTATTGGGTATTTTAGATGTTTCGAACCTTATGGAAAGTTTCTGCCAGTTTTTTATATTTATTACAGTATATTATGTAGTGCTCAGTTACAGGTATCAGTTAAGGATTAGCTTGTGGTCCTTTGGGATCATGATCACCATGTAGCATTTCAGATACAAAAAATCAATACGTTACAAACTTGGTATCAGAGCCTAAGGTTCAACAGTATCCTAGGAAGTCTTAAAAGTGGCATCTTGTAGATCCTTGTGCATGGGTGTGTTGCACGCCATACTTATGGACAGGAGGCTAAGGGATGTTTTAGGAATAGTTTCCCTTCTTTCAGTATTCATGTTGTGCCAGTGAGCATGAGCTCAAGTTGAACTCTCAGTCTAATCCTTATTCCTCTTCCGTTTGTAGAACTTTCCTCGCAAGAAGAGAACAGGGAACTAGTCAGCCCCTCAGCCAGCATATCTTTTGAATGAAAATGTGTTATATACAGAGTTTTGGGTAGCTTTCCAAGCGCTAACCCAAGATGTGACAACTAATATTCAAGGTAACCGTCAGGCTGTAGCCCTACCTCAGTAAGATGGGGATTTAGCCCCAGTCAGAATCAGAGACTATATTAAAATAAACCTGACAGAATTATTTGGGTAAGTAGAAGATGAGGACCCACAGCTTTATCTTGAAGAGGTGAATAAGATCACCCAAGTTATGTATGTTTTAAGGAGGAGAGTGTAGAATTAGCATCCTATTAGCTGAAGTATATTGCTCATGATTGGGTAGTGATATGGAAAAAGTGTAGATGGAAGGATACAGCTCCCATGACTTCGCAGATATTTTAGGATGCATTCTTCGATAAGTTTTTCACACTTGAGATGAGGGAAGCTAACATAGAAAAGTTCATAAACCTGAGGCAAGGCTCCATGATAGTGAAGAAGTATTGTCTTAAGTTTAACCAGTTGTCTAAGTATGTCTCTGAGTAGATGGCCGACCCTATCGCCTTAATGTCTTTATCCATTCCTTGGTACATACGGCTAACATGGACTGAGGTTCTTCCATCAGGAAGATTCGAACCCATATAGCCCAAGGTGCCTAAAGTATCGGTATGAGCTAATAGTTTAAGAAAATATTTCAAACTATCATGTTAATTGACCCTTTTCCCTATTTCAGCATCCTATATGTGTATATATAATTATTGTGAATGTTATTTATGACAGGACTTGGAAAATGCACTATTTTATCCCTTTTCTTTTGAGTTACATGCCAGAGCTCATCCCACTAACTGTCCTTGAACACTGCATCATTTCATGATATAGTTTAAGAGGACTTTTCTATTGCTCTTATGTAGTGTTAGGTGATTGGGAACTTCTATTGATCAACTATGAAGTGGTGATCCTCCATCCTTTGGAAGCTCTTGTCATTTTTTGTTATTCTTTCTTTATTGTTGTAACACCCCGATTTTTCTAAACCGGAATGCTACACAGTGCTTATGACCCTGAAGGACCACAAGCTAACCCATTACTAATATCTGTACCTGTACACTGCAATATATAATGTAATAATGCAGAAAAAATGAACATGTAGGCCATAAGGTTCAACTGAATAAAGAATCTATAAAATAGTAACATCCGTGTGTGTGAAAGATACCCAAAACAATTGAAAACTAAATCTGAAAGCTAAATCTGAGCGTAAATCTGAAAGCCTCTAAGTACTTTCTGAAATAAGGATTTGAAGGAACATGTCTCCAACTAACACCGTAAAACTAAACTGAAGAAATAAATGAATAAATCAAATAATGTCGTCCTCGAATGAAGAGGACTCACTGCAACTCTGTATGCTGAATGAGACTGCTACTGCTGGTCTGGGACTCGTGCCTCTGAACCTATGGTGTAATATGAAAAAAAGCACCATAGCACAAATGCATCAGTACAACTGGAGTACTGAGTATACGAGTGAGGTAGGCTAAAGCGAAGGGTTTACATGCATGAATAATACTACTGACTAACTGATATGAACGTAAGAGTACAAACATACACACATAGTAACTAAGATCCTGAGTACGTGATGGCTAAATCTGTATGCTAATACATGGATGGAACCATAGTACTGAAAATGTGGGAGGTAGTTGTTTAACTGACATGCCCCATATGTGCCATTGTGGCTAACATAGGTTCCAATCTTTGCCCTGACTAGAAGGGTGTCAATACCGCGCCACTAGTTAGGAAAATATGTAAGCAACCCTCAAATAACAGGTAACTCTAGTGAGAATGGTGAGAACCCTCATATAACAGGTTAAGCCACCTTATCTACCCTCATATAATAGGCTGTGATGTCTCAACCTATGCTGGCTACATAGTTCTGGAATGTAAGGATGACTGCTAAGAATCACACCCTCATATACAGGTGAGTTCCCATCCTTGGGTTCACTCGATGATAAATCCTACTCCCATCTAAAGAGACTAAACATGATTCAACTGACTGTACATGGACAGATTAACTGACTTCCGTTGACTGACGGAGTAGTACTATAATCTGAGAGTTAACTAGGGTCATAAGATTTCTGAGGTTTGCTGAGTCACATGACTGACTGAGTTCTATAGATTGTAGCTTGACTGAGATTATCGTAACAACATGACATGTCTCTAGTCACACAGTTATGTTTTTCAGCTGCGAATACCCCCAGGACTCGATAAAATAAAATAGACACACATGACATGACTTGATCACAAGATTAGAGCCCACAATTCGCTATATCATATGTAGGGAATAGTATACTTCATGTATTTAATCAACGCCTCAAACATGGTTGGGAAAGCATGGATATAATTCACACACAAAATTCATATTTCCATCATCATACATACTTCATGCCATAACCATAAGAATACATAAATAGCATAGGCATTCATATTTAAGTGTATCGCTAATATGGACTCGTCATCTAGATATCATGAAATCATGTAAATATGAACTTCTAACATCCTAGGAATTTTATCAAACACCTTACATGCATTCTTTAAGGCTTAGGTGGATTTCATACTTGCATTAGTTCAACCCACCCAAAGTCTATGATTTTCAACCAACAATCACATATATTCCATGAAAAACATCCTTAGATATCATCTTGAAACTTGAACAATAATCATCAATGTGTACATGCTTATATCACCACAAAAGTTTACAAAACAACATTTAAAAGAATGGTTCTTGAACTCTATGAACGAATTGAATCCATAGATGAACACTACACATACCTTATAGCTTGATCATGAAAGAGATCCAATGTTTCTGAAGGTTCCTGAAGAAATCCTTAGGCTTGCCCTTGATTTTTATTGACTAGGGTTTAACTCCTTTGGTAAAGAATGCTCTTGTTCCTGAGGTAATGATCTTGAGAGGAAACCCTAATCTTATGGTTAAAAGTGTAAGAGAAGGTTTTTAAGATGTTTTAACTAAAGAGAATGGAAGATAATACGTTTCTTGAGGGTTATAAGTCATCAGAAGTAAAGGGAAAAGAGAAAAATACCCTTATAAAATAAATTCCCAGTTGCTGAAAATCATAGCTGACGACATTTGTGACAAGGCATCAAAAGTGTGGTAAGCCGTCAAAAATATCGTCACACAGGAGTTGGAACTATTGGTTTCTGCCTAAGTATGACGACCTTCATGGTACGGCATCACAAATATGGTAAGCTACTATGAATGTCATCACTTAGGAGCTGGTTTCTGCTTAAGGCTGACGACCTTCGTGGTAAGGCATCACAAATGTGGTAAGCTACCACGAATGTCATCACAAAGGAGTTGGATTCTGCCTAAGGCTGACGACCTTTGTGGTAGGGAATCACAAATGTGGTAAGATGCCTCAAATGTCATTACACAGGAGTTGGATTCTTCCTAAGGCTGACGACCTTCGTGGTAGGGAGTCACAAATGTGGTAAGCTACCACGAATGTCGTCACACAGTTTCTGGTCTGACGTGCTAGAGTAAAATAGGAATAACTCTTTTCTTCGATTTAGATTTAGGAGAAATTGGTATCGTTGCAAATCTAATTCAATTATCTATCGGTTGATAGGTCATGAGCTCAAAAATTCCAAGTATAATGAAAGATAAGCTCGTTTTAATTTGATTATACCAATATCCTTCTCAAGAATTCAATCAGTAAGGAATGTTTTGATTCGTCTGATAGCAGAGAGTTATTTGAAGACTTAATATACATCTAACCTACTCATAAAACTATAAAAGAACCATGATGTTCTATGCATGAGCTTGGTACATGGCTCTAATATTGGTTTGTATTTTTTGGGGTATTACAATGTCTCCCTCTTGGAAACATTCGTCCTCAAATGATGATTGCTTAAGAGGGGAGAAAAGATAAAATGATGCATACACTGATCATGCTTAACTAGCACATGATTTTAGGACATAATTGAATTCTAAACTGAATATAGCCCAACTGAACATGCATGACTGATAAGCTGAACTCAAGAATGCATGATAAGCTATGCACTGATACTTGATACCAATTTTATACTGGAATATTTGAACATGTAAATGAATAAGCTTAAGGAAAATGGTTACCTCGAGCTAATTCAGAATTAGCGGAGAAAAGATGAGGGTATTTGGTTTGCCTATCTACTTCTTCTTCCCAAGTAGCTCCCTCCATGGACTGATTCCTCCAAAGAACCTTGACTAGAGGGACTTCTTTGATCCTCAGCCTACGAGTCTGATAGTTAAGGATTTCGACTGGAATCACTTCATAAGAGAGGATATTTTGAATGTCAACGCTCTGAATAGGGAATACAAATGTTGGTTGACCTATGCACTTCTTGAACAAAGAGACATGAAAGACTGCATGAACTGAGACTAGATCTAAAGGCAACTCGAGCTCATAGGATACCTTGCCAAAGCGACTGAGTATCCTGAAGGGATCGACATATCGGGGACTGATCTTTCCCTTCTTGTTGAATCTCTTCACTCCCTTCATGGGAGAGATCTTGAGATAGACATAGTCATCGACCTCGAATTCGAGATCCTTTCTATGAACATTCATATAAGACTTTTGTCGGCTCTGAGCAGCCCAGAGTCTTTCTCTGATCAACCGAACTTTCTCTAAGGCATCGAATACTAAGTCAGGCCCTATAACTGCGGTCTCACTAACTTTGAACCAACCAATCAGAGACCTACATCTCCTACCATAGAGATCTTCAAATGGAGCTATCTGAATACTGGAGTGATAGTTGTTATTGTATGCAAACTCAATCAAAGGCAAGTGGTCATCCAAGCTTCCCTTGAAATCAATAGCACATGCCCTTAGCATAGCTTCTAGATTCTGAATGGTCCTTTCTGCTTGACCATCTATCTGAGGATGAAATATTGTACTGAGATGAAATTGGGTACCAAGACTCTTTTGGAATGCTTTCCAGAAGTAAGAGGTGAACTGGGTACCTCTGTCTGAGATGATAGATAGTGGAAGACCGTATAATCTGACCAACTCCCTGATATAGAGTTTGGTATAATCCTCGGTTGGGTAAGAGGTACTCACTGGAAGGAAATAAGCTGACTTGGTCATTCTGTCTACAATGACCCAAACTGAATCATGCTAATGACGTGTTCTAGGCAAACCCATCACAAAGTCCATGTTCACTTCTTCCTACTTCCAAGTAGGAATAGTGAACTCTTGGATCAAACCACTAGGTTTTTTATGCTCTATCTTAAGCTGCTGACATGTAGAGCACTTAGCCACAAACTCTGTAATATTTCTCTTCATCCCACTCCACCAATAGATCTCCCACACGTTACGGTACATCTTAGTGGCCCCTGGATGAATAGAGTATCGCTCACCATGCGCTTCTGCAAGAATTCACTGCCTCAAGCCATCTATACCGGGAACACATAGACGACCCTAACAACGAAGAACACCGTCTCCCCCTTGGGAGAAAACCTCTACTTCCTGACTATGAACTGACTCTTTTAGATTGACAAGGCTAGGATCCCTGTCTTGCTTCTCTTTTACCTCGAAAAGTAGAGATGACTCTGAACTACTCTGAACACATATACCACCCTCTGAAAAGTCAACTAAGAGAATGCCTAGTCTGGCAAGCTGATGAATCTCCTAAGCTAATTTCTTCTTACAATCCTCAACATGGGAAACACTACCCATGGACAGTCTACTGAGTGCTTCGGACACTATATTGGCCTTGCCAGGATGATAAAGGACACTCATGTCATAATCCTTCAAGAGCTCTAACCACTTTCTCTGACGAAAATTGAGAACTTTCTGGGAAAAAACATACTGAAGGCTCTTATGATCTGTGAAGACATCTGCATAAACACCGTATAGATAATGCCTCCAAATCATTAAGGCAAAGACAACTGCTGCTAACTCAAGGTCATGATAGGATAATTCTTCTCATAGGGATTTAACTGTCTGGAGGTGTAGGCTATGACTCTACCATGTTGCATGAGGAAACAACCTAAACCTACTCTGGATGCATCACAATATACTACGAATCCATCAAAATCGTTGGGAAGTACTAAAACTGGAACTGAGGTGAGTCGAGTCTTCAACTCCTAAAAAATCTTCTCACAAGGTTTTGACCACTGAAACTTGACCTTCTTCTGAGTCAATTTGGACATAGGAGATGCAATAAAAGAAAATCCCTTGACAAACTGTCGGTAATAGCCATCCTAATCCAAGAAACTCCTGATATCTGATGGAGAGACAGGGTGAGGCCAATTTTTTACCACTTTAGTTTTATGAGGATCTACTCTAATTCCATCACCAAAAATAATATGGCCAAGGAATGATACTGATCTTATCCAAAATTCACACTTACTGAACTTGGCGAACAATAGGTGATCCCTGAGAGTCTTAAGAACAATTATGAGATGGCTTGAATGATCACGCTCTGTGCGAGAATAGACTAGAATATCATCTATGAAGACTATGACAAATATGTCTAAGTACTGCGTGAACACCTAGTTCATCAAGTCCATGAAAGTTGCAGAGGCATTGGTAAGACCAAAGGACATAACTAGAAATTCAAAGTGACCATACCGAGTACGAAAATCTGTCTTCGAAAAGTCACATTCTCTAACTCTAAGCTGATGATAGCCTGATCTACGGTCTATCTTGGAGAAATAACTGGCACCCTAAAGTTGGTCAAACAAGTTGTCTATCCTAGGTAGTGGATACCTATTCTTGACCATGACTTTGTTGAGCTGACGGTAATTAATACATATTCTGAGAGAACCGTCTTTCTTGCTCACGAATAAGATTGGCGCACCCCATAAGGATACACTGGGCCTGATGAATCCCTTATCTAAGAGATCCTTCAACTGATCTTTCAGTTCCTTAAGTTCTGCTGGTGCCATTCTGTATGGTGGAATAGAAATAGGCTGAGTATCTAGGAGAAAGTCTATGCCGAAGTCTATTTCCCTTTCGGGAGAAATGCCTTGAAGATCTTCGAGAAAAACGTCTGAATATTCATTAACCACTGGGACTGATTATAGACTGGGAGATTCAGAACTAGAATCCTTAACATGCACAAGATGATACACACACCCCTTAAAAATTATTTTCCTTGCCCAAAGGTAGGAAATAAGTTGACCCCTAAAAGACGAAGTGCTACCCTTCCACTTTAGGATGGGCTCATTCGAGAACTGAAATTGAACTATCCTATTTCTGCAGTTGACTATGGCATAGAGGAATAAAGCCAATCCATGCCGAGAATGACATTAAAATTAGTCATCTCTAACTCGACTAAATACGCTGACATGGATTTCTGAAATATCATAATCGGACAGTTCCTGTATACCCACCGTGCTATGATGGTTTTACCCACTAAGGTAGATACTGAAAAGGGCTCTGCTAAAATTTTAGGATTGATTCTAAAATTTCCTGCTATGTATGGAGTGACAAAAGACAAGGATGCACCTGGGTCTAACAAAGCATAAACATGAACATGGAAAATCTTTAACATAACAGTAATGACATCAGGAGAATTCTCCTGATCTTGTTAGGTCTGAAGAGCATAGATTCTATTTGGGCGTTGTCCACTAGTAGCAATGAAAGTGGCACTCTATAGGTTCAGGCGACCGGACTGAGTTGTGGAACGATTCTGCTGACCCTGAGGACCTGACATAGGACAGTCCCTAACTCTGTGGCCTCGCTTACCACAACCAAAACAAATTCCTTGACCCACTCTACACATACCCTGATGGTGCTTACCACAGGTCTGACACTGAGGATAAGTACGAGCACTACTAACACTGCTCTGAGATTTAGAGCATGGTGCTCTATCTCTATTGCCATCCATGAACTTCAGCACTGGGGCACTAGCAGAGGAAGGGGCTAGAACTGCTGACTTAGGACAAATCTTCGAACGATTTTCTCCCTCTGATTTGGGCTGAGCAAAACTGAAACTGCTTGATTTTGCTCTCTTATTCTTCCTCTCTCAAGTCCTAACCTTCTTCTTCTTAATCTGTTGAGCATGGGTCATAAGTCTAGCTAAGGTCATATCACTGTTCAGCATCGCAGACCTACACTTATTTACCACATTATCATTAACCCCTGACACAAACTTGCTCATCTTATCCCTATTATTGCAACCACATGAGGGGCATATTTGGCTAGCTGAGTAAATCTAAGAGAATACTTTCTAACTATCATATTTCCTTGTCTGAGATTAATGAACTCAAGAACTTTGGCTTCTCTCAGCTATTGGGGAAAGAATCTGTCTAAGAATCTGCTAACCACTATTTGTACCAAGTGTGAGCGACATCCTGCAATTATTAAGTGACTAACTCGGTACTCTGAGAAGAAGTGACTCCCATGATATCAATGACCTTCTTGACTTGGTTAACGAATTCCTGAGGATCCTCGTCTGGCTTAGACCCAAATAAGGATGGAGGGTTCATTCGGGTGAAGTCCCAAATTCTAGCTGCTACTGAATTGGCCACTGGATTGGCCAGACCGACTACTGATTGTTCATTCTGAGTAGCTACATACTGAGCAAGAGCAGTAAATACGGTCCTGAACTCTGCATGAGAAACATGTTCTCCCAAAGGATCTTCGGGCTAAGGAGCTAGCTAATTTCTTCTCTTTAGAGGCATGTTTCTGAAATAAGAGAAGAGCAGATTAGAGGGAAAGACTAACTTGAAATTATCCTTACTAGCACGACATGAATACTAAAGAAAGGGACCTGTTCCTAAAATATCTCATAGCCTCCTGTACATAAATGTGGCGCGCAACACATCCATGCATAAGACTCTACTATATGTGGCTTTCAGAATTCCTAGGACTCTATTGAACCTTAGGCTGTGATACCAAGTTTGTAACACCCCGATTTTAGTGAACCAAAATGCTACACGGTGCTTATAACCCCGACGGACCACAAGCTAACCCATGAATGATATCTGTACCTGTGCACTACAATATATAATGTAATAATATGGAAAACATGAACATGTAGGCCATAAGATTCAACTGAATAAAGAATCTATAAAATAGTAACATCCGTGTGGGTGAAAGATACCCAAAATAACTGAAAACTGAATCTGAAAGCTAAATCTGAGCGTAAAACTGAAAGCCTCTAAGTACTGTCTGAAATAAAGAGTTGAAGGAACATGTCTCCAACTAACTCCATAAAACTGAACAAGAGAAATAAATGAATAAATCAAATAATGTCGTCCTCAAATGAAGAGGACTCACTGCAACTCTATATGCTGAATGTGACTGCTACTGCTGTTCTGGGACTCGTGCCTCTGAACCTATGGTGTAGCATAAAAAGAAAACACCATAGCGCAAATGCATTAGTACAACTGGAGTACTGAGCATACGAGTGAGGTAGGCTAATGCGAAGGGTTTACATGCATGAATAATACTACTGACTAACTGTTATGAACGTAAGAGTACAAATATACATACATAGTAACTAAGATCATGAGCACATGATGGATAAATTTGTACGCTAATACATAGATATAACCATAGTTATAATAACATGGATGACTGTATCTGACAACCCTGAATCTAGTTGAACTCTCTGAGTTCCATGCTATAACTGAATTTGACCAAATCTAACAGTCCTGGTATACTGATATCTGAAGAACTATCTGAGTCATTTTACTGAGACTGGTACTGAAACTGTGGGAGGTAGTTGTTTAACTGACATGCCCCATATATGCCATTGTGGCTAAGATGGGGTCCAATCTTTTCCCTGACTAGAAGGGTGTCAATACGGCGCCACTGGTTAGTAAAATATGTAAGCAACCCTTATATAACAGGTAACTCTAGTGAGAATGGTGAGAACTCTCATATAACAGGTCAAGCTACCTCATCTACCCTCATATAATAGGCTGTGATGTCTTAACCTATGCTGGCTACATAGTTCTGGAATGTAAGGATGACTGCTAAGAATTACACCCTCATATACAGGTGAGTTCCTATCCTTGGGTTCACTCCTTAATAAATCCTACTCCCATCTAAAGAGACTAAACATGATTCAACTGACTGTACATGGACAGATTAACTGACTTTTGTTAACTGAAGGAGTAGTACTATTATCTGAGAGTTAACTAGGTCATGAGATTTCTGAGGTTTCCTGAGTCACATGACTGACTGAGTTCTAAAGATTATAGCTTTTCTGAGATTATCATGACAACATGACATGGCTGTAGGCACACAGCTATATTTTTGAGTATGAGTACCCCCCAGGACTCGATAGAAGAAAACTGACACACATGACATAACTTGATCACAAGATTGGAGTCTACAATTCGCTATATCATAAGTAGGGGATAGTATACTTCATGTATTTAATCAATACCTCAAACATGGTTGGGAAAGTATCGATATAATTCACTAATAAAATTCATATTTCCATCATTATACATACTTCATGCCATCACTATAAGAATACATAAATAGCATGGGCATTCATATTAAAGTGTATCGCTAACATGGACTCGTCATCTAGATATCATGAAATCATGTAAATATGAACTTCTAACATCCTAGGAATTTTATCAAACACCTTACATTTATTCTTTAAGACATAGGTGGATTTCATACTTGCATTAGTTCAATCCACCCAAAGTCTATTATTTTGAACCAAAAATCACATATATTCCATGATAAACATCCTTAGATATCATCTTGAAACTTGAAAAATAATCATCAATGTGTACATGCTTATATCACCACAAAAGTTTACAAAATAACATTTAAAAGAATAGTTCTTGAACTCTATGAACTAATTGAATCCATAGATGAACACTACGCATACCTTAGAGCTTGATCTTGAAAGAGATCTAATGTTTCTGAAGGTTCCTGAAGAAATCCTTAGGCTTGCCCTTGATTTTTATTGACTAGGGTTTAACCCCTTTGGGAAAGAATGCTCTTGTTCCTGAGGAGATGATCTTGATAGGAAACCCTAATCTTATGGTTGAAAGTGTAAGAGAGGGTGTTTAAGATGTTTTAACTAAAGAGAATGGAAGATAATACGTTCCTTGAGGGTTTTAAGTCATAGAAAGTGAAGGGAAAAGACCAAAATACCCTTATGAAATAAATTTCCAATTTCTGAAAATCATAGCTGACGACATTTGTGACAAGGCGTCCAAAGTGTGGTAAGCCATCAAAAATGTCATCACACAGGAGCTGGAACTAATGGTTTCTGCCTAAGTATCACGACCTTCGTGGTAGGGCATCACAAATGTGGTAATATACCATGAATATCATCACTTAGGATCTCATTTCTGCCTAAGGCTGATGACCTTTGTGGTAGGGCGTCACAAATGTGGTAAGCTACCACGAATATCATCACACAGGAGTAGAATTCTGTCTAAGGCTAATGACCTTCATGGTAGGGCATCACAAATATGGTAAGATACCAAAAATTTTGTCACACAAGAGTTGGATTCTGCCTAAAGCTGACGACCTTTGTGGTAAGGCGTCACAAATATGGTAAGCTACCACGAATATCGTCACACAGTTTTTGGCCTGACATGCTAGTGTAAAATAGGAATAAATCTTTGCTCCAATATTGGATTTAGACGAAATCAGTATCATTGGAAATATAATTCAATTATCTATCTGTTGATAGGTCATGAGCTCAAAAATTCTAAGTATAATGAGAGATATGTTTGTTTGAATTTGACTATACTAATATCCTTCTCAAGAATTCAATCGGTAAAGAATGTTTTGATTCGTCTGATAGCTGGGAGTTATTTAAAGCCTTAATATACATCTAACCTACTCATAAAACTATAAAAGAACAACGATGTACTATGCATGATCTTGGTACATGGCTCTAATATTGGTTTGGATTTTTTGGGGTATTACAATTGTCTTAGTATTTTTGGAATCTTTTTTTCATAGTCGGGGGCATGTCCCGATTTAATTGGTATTTCTGGTTTAGAGGCTTTTGTGGACAGTATTAGGATGTCTTATTTTGACACTTATCTTTTTTTGATTTATATATCTTTCATAGACTTACTTGTCTTCCGTTGTTTACTTTCATTATGTTCTTGAGGTAAGGATAAAAGGGTTGACTCCAGCCCCATGATGGACTTGAGATGTTCGTCACGTCCAGGCTCGAGTTCGGATCATGAAATAATAACACCATATATCCCAACACTATACAGTTACTGTATAATAAATAACACATACATCCCAGCCTTTTGCATTTCATATACAATACTAATACATGTCTTATACAATAATAACACACATATCTCAATCCTATATAAATTATATGCAATACTAAAATAGTTTTCATACATTAATTAATCATGTATAAAATACTGAATTATATAGATATAAGGCATATACAATGTACCTCAAATTAGATAGTCTGGGTATTTTTCTTTTCCAATGAACATTTTTTCTTTTTTTCCTTTCCTTTTTTTTCGATGATTGAACATCATCTTTACCATCCTTTGTTTGAATTGTTTTTTTATTCTTTGGGAGGAACAATAGGACTTACATCATCATTCATGCCTACCTTTTTCTTTTCTTTAGATGATTTTTTAATTGCGGCCTTAATGGACCAACAGATACTTGACTTTGAGACCTAGTAACTTGATTAGGGTTATTACTTTGAGACGTATTTTTTGTAGTAGATGATGAATAACTCTAAGATCAAGTCACTCTACCAGATGGAGTACAAAGTATTTATAAAGCTTTTTCTAACAATTTAAGAGGATGAACATTCTTCGAATCATTCAATTGAACACCAAGAGTTGATAATTCAGCAAAATCATCATCATTACATGAATTTGGGATCAAATTTGATCCCTCTACTAGCCAATTTCAAAACAACCTTAGTTTTGCTCTTTGACTTCATCACAACAGATTTAATCTACAATCATGACAATGTAGAGAAGAAGTAGACGCAAATTTCACACTAGATCTATATGCTAGTAGATATGGATGTAGGGAAAACCCTATTTGAATGATAAATTAAAGAAGAAGAGAAGAAACCCTATTTTAAAAAGATTAGTCAAAAATGGAAAGTACACTGAAACAGGAATTTCCCCTTTGATTTAGCTACTAATTGAAAGGTACTGAATTTAGGACATATATACGAATGACTACTAAAAGGAAATAAAAGACCCGAATTTTAATTTTTGCCTAATACGTCAACGTTGAGTTATTTCTTTTTAAAAAGGCTAGCCTATGTCTTTTTCCCTTAATTTTTAGCAGGCCGCTCACTTAAAGCATTTTCAAAATAGTTTTGGCAAATACAATAGTAATAACTTGTGGTGAAATTTGTCGGGGTCAAAATTACCAAGATGCCATGCAAAAGCTAATAATTTGTAAATCATAGAGGCAATAATTAAGACAATAAACAAAAATATACTAAAAGCACATAATTAATATGTTTTGGTCAAACAATTTACATATTAAAAGATAATATTGAAAAAATATTAAACCTATCGGGAGAAAATCTCCCCCTAAATAAAGACTTGTGGATGCTAATTGTGTTATGGAATAAGAAAAGGGGTCCCAATTTATAGAGGTACAAAATATTTCCAATAAATAGGCTAGCCAAATATGAAAGAGTTTTATTATACTTCAACAGAAAATTAATACTCAAATTTGATAAAAAGATCATGACAAAAAGTCTAACAAAACCTAAGGTCGATACAGAGTTGTTCAATATTTGGTTTTCAATAGTGTGTTCTATATTAGTTTGGTTTAGTACAATTTCTTAATTCAATTCTTCCATATTTATTTAAATAAATAAATTAAAGTACAATATAATAGCTATTGTGTTCCAGCAATTGTGTTATGGAATCACATCACATTAAGACCAACATACTAGCAGTAGCATCAAGATAAAATCGAGCAGCAGTCACTGCCAAAAATGCAACAATAAGCGACGTACAGCCATTGCCAGTTACTTACAAGGCCAACCAAAATAGCAAATTATTTCTCCATAATTCGCTCTCTTCATTGTCTTCAGATGTGAGCTGAAAAAGAAATCAAAGAATTGTTTACGCTCAGCGAACTAATTGTAAGGGCAACGGCTAGGCTAGGATTTATTTAAGTCAATTGGAAAATAACAACTACTAAAGAGGACACGCGAGAGTTTCTCAAACGGTAAGCATCTCATACTTTCAATCCTAGATTATGAGTTTGAGTTACCAGTAGAGCAAAATGAAAAAGAGAGGTCAAAAGAAAAAGTAGAAAAAGAATTACTAGTAAAGAGAAGTAGAGAACTAAACTCTTAAGGGAAATTTAGAAATGAGCCTGGGTTGCAAACTTTGTGATGGATCTGAACCGAAGAATCAAAATTGAACCTAAGTTCGGAATTAGTTTGGTTCGCCTTTCCTTTTTGTATTTAAGCTTACCCCTAGTGAAAATATGTAGAAAAGAAAAATATTGAGAGAAAAAATAATAAAAATAATTCAAGTAAAGGGAAAACAACAATAATATATTTGAAGAATAAATTAATAATAGAACAAAAATAATGATACTGATAAGTAGATATATAAACAAAAAAGATGCTCAAAGTTAATAACCAAGCTCTCCTACGATTAAAAAAGAAAAATTACTTGACTACGTACTAATCTGCTATCTTAATTTTCAATCTTCTTATTTTTCTATTTAGGATCATATCATCGTGAGCTCATATATGTTTGGGTAAAGTCATCATTTTCACCTTAAACTATATTTAAAAAGTCGAAAACACAACCAAACTATTGAAGTAACCTAATACATACCTATACTGTTTAAAAAGTAAATTTATTTATCCCTCAAAATTGACTTGGCAAAGAATGTGATATGCACATTTCCACACGCGCGTGAAAAGCAAAAAAAAATAATAATAAAAGCTTATTAAAAACGTCCACATGTCATCATTCAATTGGATTTTATCAACTAATTATATTTAATTAGTTCTTTGTTTAAATTTATATAGTTTTGTTTTCTTTCTTTATATTTTTATGTGTTTTTTCCTTTTCTTCTTGTTTTCTCTTCATCTTTGTCTTCTTTAATATTTTTTCCTCTCTTTCTTAACTTCATCTCTAATTTCTTATCTCCATTTTTTCTCGCAACCTCCGTCAATTCACCGATGAGTTCACAAATACACTTATTTTTTAATCTTTTTCTTCATTTTTTTTAGAATTGTGGGTTTTTTGAATTTTATAAAATTGGATTAGGGGTATCTTGAATGTCACGAGTTTGGTTCTGGGTTTCTTGCACTTTACTGGATGTAAATTTTACATATATACTGACATGTTTACCATTAATTACTAAAAATCCCAATATCTTTCAAAATCTCCTAAAATTTCAACATTTGCCCTCTAATGATACAAGTTAATTACATTAGATACATACTGTTGGTACATGTATCTAATGTGATTAACTTGTATCACAGCAGATACATACATTAGATACATGTAGGGTTAACTTGTATCTCAGAAATAGTAAAAAATATGAAATGTTGGGATTTAAGTAATTTTTAAGAAGTGGGGGGATTTTTAGAAGTTTAGATAGTTATGTTGTGGTTTTAGGTTATTTTTCCTTACTGAATTGTGTTTTGGGTTTCTTGAATTTTATGAATTGTGTTCTAGATTTATCGAATATTACAAAGTTGAATTGTGGGTTTCTTGTATTTACGAATTGGATTGTGAATTACTTGAATTTTACTGAACTGAATTGTGGGTTTATTGAATTTCAAGTATTGAAATCTGTGTTTGCATACAATTTGGGTTATAATTTGTTTGAATTTTATCGAATTGGGTTTCTTGAATTTCACAAAAGTGGCGGAAGTTTGTGGTTGTGAAATAGTGAAAGAATTGAAGTTATTTTGCTTATTGGATTTAGGTCGCTTTGACCCGATTGAATCTCTTCGTGTTATCTATAAAAAGACTTTGCCTAGATTTAAACTAAAAAAAAAAGATTGAAATTGGTGATTAATCTAGAGGAAAAAGAAAAAAAAGTGAACAAATATGCTATTGACATCTGTCAACGCGTGTAATGCACATTCAGGATAAAATCTGATTGTGACATTTTAAGAGGTAAATAAATTCACTTTTAAATAGTCTAGGTGTGTTTAGGTCGCTTTAATAATTTAGATGTGCCTTCGATTTTTTGAATATAGTTTAGGACGTAAATGATGATTTTTTTCCTATATGTTTCATTTTAATTTAGGATTACCTTTGGCGGCTGTACTGTCGATGGCAATGTCGCTTCAACACATGTCGTATTTGAATAGCCTTATACACTAAATTAAAATTTATCTAATGTACAATATTTACATTATTATATCAATAAATATATGATGTCTTTGTCAGAATTTCTTTTCTCATTTAGTAGTGTGACTACATACTATGAATCGTGTGGAAGTAAGGGGCTTAGACTACTTCTACGTCTCATCTTGTTTCTTGATTACAGCAACACAAAACAAAAGTACTCTAAGGGGTGTTTAGTTATCGGTCAGGAAGTGAGTTACTGTTGAAGCTTGTAATAGTTAGGCGTTCAAATTATTTTGATGCATTAGCTAGTTACTACTTCTTAGTTAGTTAACATTGTTACATTAGTTTTGTTAGTTAGTTTGTTAGCAAATTGTCAAGTTAGTTAGTTTATTGATGAGCTGGATGGTGACTTGATCAAGTGGTTAGGAGGTTGTTAGGAAGCTTCTAGATGCTCATGTGTTAAGCGTGTGAGTCTATAAATAGGGGAGATGAATTCACATTGTAACAAACTTCTCATATATACAGTTTCATCTTAGCTCAATTTCTCTCTTCTTCCTTCCTTCTTATTAAGCTTAGTAACTGTTGCAATGGCAGCTCTGTGTGAGTATATGAGAGTTTGAGAGATATTTCAACATTGTATTAGAGCCTCGCTATCATGGAACTGCAGAAACAATAATTGAGTGTGAATACATCATCAATACAGTGCGTTCATTTTGTTTGTCACTTCTGTTTGTAAGCTAGTAAGCTTAGAGGAGTTAGATCTCCATTTGTGAGTTATAGATCTCTGATTACATGTTAGAGTTATAGATCTCTAATTACAAGTTATAGATTTTGAGATTCTGTGTTTTTTGATTTCACCTTAGCTGTAGCCTGCGAAATTGTAAGATCCTGCAAAATTCTTAGTCAAATTCAACCCCTTAAAGTTTGTCAAGGGATCCAACACTTAGAAAATTTTAGCTAAGTGTTAAGGACTTAGTCTCATTTTAAACCTCCAAACTTCAAGGATTTATTTGATGACCTTCCCGACCTCCGTTTTTCAATTTTCAAGTTAATTCATGATGGGGCAAGTCAATAGTACATCTCGAGTGAGCTTCAGGATTTTTGGACTTGCATAAGGGCAAGTTTGGATGCCCCAAATAGTGAAGGGTCGCGATGACCCCGCGTCGTGATGGCAAGTCAATCCGACTAGGGGTCGCGTTACGATGGCTAATCAAGTTGATTAGGGTTCGTGACGCGATGGTATCCCAGTTTCCAGCATTTTAGGCATGGGATTTTAAAGGCAAAAGGGTCAATTTTTCCACCCTATAAACGCCCAAAAATACGAGATTTAGCCATATTGAAGCTCAATATACTAGATTTCTCTGAAAATAGCTTAAGAACAAACCCTAGGATTTCTATTAAAGGTCCAAATCCAAGAGATTTCACCGTTAGTTTTCAAGAATCTTCTATCTAAGGTATGCAATGTGTCCATTCATGGATTTCTTTCATCCATGAAGATCAAGAATCCAATTTTAAATCATGTATTGTGAAATTTATGTTGTGAATTAATTATGATCATGTTGGTGTTCTTGTATGACCCCAAGTTGGAAACTTTGATGTGTTTTCATGAATCTATGTTAGCATGTGGATTGAAACCTATAAATGTAGTTGATTTATGGCACTTTGATGTAATAATTTGATTATCATGTGTAATCCTAAAGATATGCATCCTAGGTGTTTGATAAAATGCCTAAGAGACCAAGAATGTTGCATTATGACTCAATAGGACCCAAATGATGAATCCATACTTTATCCTTGTGTTCAAATGACTCACATGCAATTGTTGTGCATTTTAATTGTTTGATGTGATTCTCATGAGATTAGATTGATATAATTAGGACATATTTATATCCATTCCTATCCATATATAATATTATGATTATCAAGTGACTCATGAAAGTCCCCAAATACTGTATTATGAATTGTTGAGGTTGAGCATGTGTTCAAGAAGTTCCATGCCCTGTCAGTTTCATGCTATCGAGTCCTGGAGGTATTTAATACCCGAAAATTTAGTTGTGTGCCTAGAGCCAGTGTCAATTTTCAAGATACTCGCAGTCAATCCATAATCAATAGAATTCAGTTAGACACATGACTCAGGAAAACTTAGTAATTTAGTATCAGTACTGTAATCACAGTAATCCCAGTAATCTCAGTAAACCTCAGTCAGTATCAGAATTCATTAGTATTTTATTAATCAACAGAACTCAGGAACTCAGTCCAGTTCAGCTCAGTATGTTCAGTTCAGTGTCTAATCAGTTGGGAATAGGATTTAGCATCGAGTGAACCTAAGGATGGGAACTCACCTACCAGAAGAGGGTGTGATTCTTAGAAGCAATTCTTGCGTTCTAAAATTATGTAGCCAGCATGGGTTGAGACGTCAAACCTAACAGATGAGGGTTGATGAGGTGGCTTAACCTGACAGATGAGGGTCCCACCATTCTCTTTAGGGGACTTACCAGATGAGGGTCACTCTCAGCTTGTCCTTACCCATGGCACGATATTAAGATCCTTCTAACTGGGGTTACAGGTTGGATCCTAAATATTCTATCGAAAAGGGGCATGTTCTTTAGATGACTACCTCCCACAGTCTCAGTTACAGAATCAGTCTCAATAATAGAACTCAGATAGTTCTTCAGAATCAGGACTGTCAGATATAGTCACTCAGATCAATACAGAACTCAATTAATTCCATCAGAATCAGGACTGTCAGACACAGTCACTCAGTATCAGTTATAATAGTTATCAGTAATCCATGTTATTAGTATTTCGGTTCAAAAATCAATGTTATCATGATCTCAATCACAGTCATGTATTCATACATGTAATCACACACAGTCATGTTAATGTTATTCAGTCAGTTAGTATTGTTCATGCATATGAACTTTTGTATTTAGCCTACCTCACATACATACAAGTACATTCAATCGTACTGACGCATTTGCGCTATGGTGTTTTATACCATAGGTTCCAACGCACGAGCTCCAGAGCATCAATAGCATTCCATATTTTAGTAGTCAGAGTCAGTGATGAGTCCTCATATTTCGAGGACATGGTTATTTCATTATTTTAGTACTTAACTATTACAGTAGATGGAATTAGTTTAGGGATTGTCTCATCAACTCCTTATTCAGACAGTTCAGTTTAGAGGCTTTCAGACTAGAGTATTTTAGACAGTTGGTTATTTTCAATTTTGGTATTGTTATACTGCTTTTATTATTTATGTTTCAGATTTGAACCTTAGGACCCTACAACTTATATTTCCATATAATTTATAGTATGTTATACAGGCTCAGTTCCAGACATCAGTCATAGGTTAACTTGTGGTCCTTTAAAATTATGAGCACCATGTAGCATTTTGGTTACATAAAATCGAGACGTTACAGAAATAGAGAGGGCACCTAAGATAGATCCTAGTGTTCCCTTATTCTTGGGAGCATCAGATGTAGCAGGAGCTGCATTAATTCCCATTAAGTTGACTAGTTTAGAGAATTATGGAATTTGGTGTAGATCTATGAAGATTGCACTATTAGGAAAGAAGAAGTATGGTTTTGTAACTAGTACTTACAGCAAGGACACATACAGAAAGGAATTACATGATAGTAGGAGACATGTAATGCAGTGGTTCTTTTATGGCTGATGAGCTCAGTAAGTGCAGAGTTACTTAGTGGTATTATGTATGCAACAAATGCTTGTGAGGTATGGAAAGACCTTAAGGAGATGTTTGACAAGGTGAATCGTATAAGGTTGTACAACTGTACAGGGAAATTAACAATCTACACCAAGGCACTAACTCGGTTTCAACCTACTTCCCTAAGCTGAAGAATCTGTAGAGTGAACATGATGCAGTTATACCAAATCCATCATGTAATTATCCTAAGTCTAAAGAGTATTTAGAACGCTTGTATCAGTTGAGGCTAGTATAATTCCTAAGTGGACTAAATGATGCGTATGACCAAGAAAAGAGATAAATACTGATGAAGGTAACAACACCTACACTTAACCAAGCATATTTAATGATCATTGAGGATGAAATTCAGCAACTTGCTTGTGCTACAACTATTAGTGATAAAACTGAGCCTATTGCTATGCAAATACACAAAAATTATGCATATTCTAGATATGGAAGTAGGAATCAGGCATCAACCAATTATGGAGGGCAAGGTTACAAAGGTAAAAAGTGTGACTACTACAACTTTACTGGCCACACAAGAGAAAACTGTTACAAGTTACATGGATATCCAACTGATTGGAGAAACAAGAAGAAGAGTAACTACAATAATCCAAGGGGAGTATCAAATCAAGCCTTCTACAATGGTCAAGGTAGAGGTGGTGTCTATGGACAGGCAGCTGCTGGTCAAAACAATAACAGCCAGCTATCAACTCATAACTTTATTGGACCTCAGATAGAGAAAGCATGTTTGGCTGATCAATCTAGTAGCCAGGGAAGTAAAGGCAACAACAATGCTGGTCTGGCAAAAGAACAAGGATTATCAGAAGATGAATACAAGAAGATCATAGTATTGATCAACAAAGAAAGACATAACACTGAGCAGGCTAATATAACAGGTACTATCACTTATTTTTCTAGTCATGTTGTTCTACATGAATAGATAGTAGATTCTGGAGCCACACACCATGTGATAGCACACAAGGATGTATTATCACATTATCACAAAATAGATAAGACAATATATGATAAAATAAACCTACCTACTATAGATAAAGTGGATATATCACATATAGGAGAAGCAAAGGTACTAAAGAATGAGGTTGTAAGGGATGTATTGTATGTTCCTGATTTCAAACTAAACCTATTATCAGTATGTAAATGACTAAGTAGATTTTTTATTTTATGTCATTCTATCTTGACTTTTGTGTGTTCCAGTACCTCCACAATGGCAAGATGAAGGGGATTGGTAAGGAAAAAGAAGCATTGTACATCCTCAAGAATATATGTAGAATGAATGGAATTCTTAATAATGTGGCTCATTAAAAGCAAGTTGTAGAAGTAGATATGCATGAATGCAGTCTATGGCACATGAGGCTAGGACATCCCTCTTCCCAGGCATTAAGAACTCTCAATATTTTAAGACACAGTAATGATGTATATATTCTAAATAAGTGTCATGTTTGTCTATTAGCTAAACAAACTAAACAAGTCTTTTTTGTCAGTATATCTAGAGCTATAAAATATTTTGATATTGCACATATAGATCTATGGGGTTCTTATAAGACACCTACTTTTGATAACAAATACTATTTCTTAACTGTTTATTGATGATCATAGAAGATATACATGGTTGCATCTGCTACAATTAAAGTCTGAATGTGTAGTAGCCATAAAAAATTTCCTTGTTCTGATTCGGAATCAGTTTGATGCTCAAGTGAAAATATTGAGGTCAGATAATGGGAAAGATTTTATTAATTCTAAATGTAAAGAGTTGTTTTAGTCTTTGGGTATAATACATCAAAGTAGTTTCCCATACACACCACAACAAAATGGTGTGATTGAGAGAAAACACAGGCAGATATTGAATGTTGTAAGAGCCATTAGGTTTTAATTACAGATGCCTATCAGTCTTTGGGGTTTGAATGTTAAGGCTACTGTGTATCTTATTAACAGGTTAACATCTTCAACTATTGAGGGTAAGAGTCCTTATAAAGTGATGTTCTGTAAAGTCTTATCATTGACACACCTGAGAGTTATTGGATGCAAGTGTTATTCTTCAGTATTACCAAAGGGTAATAAGCTCTCTAAAAGAGCTGAGGTTGCATATTAATGGGCTACTTTACAACTCAGAAGGTTTATATCTTGCTGGATTGGTGTACTAACAAATTATTTACTAAAAGAGATGTGGTGTTCAAAGAAGAATCATTCCATTTTGTAGAGAATCCAAGCTCAGACAAGATGCATTTATCCATTCATATTGAAGCAGAAGTAAAAGTTTACACATATCCTGATGATCAATCACATGAACCACAAGAGGAAGGTGCATTATCACATAATCATGATAGTATCCAAGATGAGGACACTCACAACTTACCCAGTTTAGATGAGCCATCTCCACCACCTACAGTTGCTCCAAGAAGAAGATAATCAAGAGTCATCAAATAACCTACTTGGTTATCGGACTATGCATCACCAAAGAAAAGGAGAGGAGCCAGATATCCTATGGCAAACTATCTTTTTTATGCCAATACTAGTTCAAAATACCAGATTTTTGTGCCTAATCTATCAGTAAAAGTTAAACCACAATCGTACAATAAGGCTAGGAGAGACAAGAGATGGATTAAAGCTATGGAGCAAGAGGTTAAAGCTCTTGAAGACAATCGTACTAGGGAAGTAGTTGATATTCCTCTACACAAGAATATAGTTGGATCAAAATAGGTGTATAAAATCAAGTATAAGGACAATGGAGAAATAGAAAGGTTTAAGGCAAGGCTAGTAGCCAAGGGTTATAGCCAACAAGAGGGACTAGACTTTTATGACATATTCTCTCTTGTGGCCAAAATGGTTACAGTGAGAAGTGTTATTGCTTTGGTAGTATCAAAAGGATGGTGTATGTACCATATGGATATTTACAATGACTTTCTACAAGGTGATCTAGATGAGAAAGTATATATGGAGATGCTAGAGGGTTTCAAGGAGGGAAAGAAACACAAAGTTTGCAGATTAATTAAATCACTATATGGACTTAAGTAAGGGTCAAGGCAGTGGAATATAAAGCTCACTACGGCATTGTTCAAGGCATGATTTACTCAGAGCAGCTATGATTATTAACTCTTTACCTTAAAGAAATCAGAAGGAATAGTGGTAGTTCTGGTTTATGTAGATGACCTTCTTATAACAGGTGACAATGCAGACATGATAAATGTAGAAAAAAGCACTCTCCATCAGCAGTTCAAACTTAAGGATCTAGGTGAGCATAAGTACTTCTTAGGCATTTAAGTGTTGAGGTCTGCAAGTGGAGTTATATTATATCAGAGAAACTATATATTAGAGCTTATATCTGACACAGGACTAGCTGGTGCTAAGCCAGGTCTAACTCCATTTGAGACTAATGTCAAGCTAACTTTTATTAAAGTGGATAAAACAGTAGGTGTTAAAGGAGATATTATTCTAAGTGATGTAACATCATACCAAAGACTGGTTGGAAATCTGATGTATGCAACCACAGTCAGACCTGATATCAGCTATGTAGTACAAACACTCAGTCAGTTTATGCAACAACCTAAAAAATCACATCTAGAGGCTGCAAAAGGGTGATAAGGTATCTCAAGAGAACTGTAAGATAAGGTATATAACTCAAGGCATAACCTAATGCAGAGCTGGTCTGCTGGTATGACTCAAACTGGGCTATATGTCCAAACACCAGAAGATCTGTAATAGGTTATGTGGTGCAATTTGGTGGTTCATTGATATCTTAGAAGTCTAAGAAATAGCACAATGTTTTAAGAAGCTCAGCTGAGGCAGAATATAGGAGCATGGCCTCAACTTTGACAGAAGTAACATGGTTGGATGGACTGTTTGCAGAACTAGGGGTTCCTATTACTAAGCCTATTATCATCTATAGTGATAGAAAATCATCTATCCAGCTAGCTGCTAACCCCATATTTCATAAAAGGACCAAACATATTGAGGTTGACTGTTACTTTATCAGAGATAAGATCAAGGAGGGGTTGGTTCAACCCATTCATATGAAGAATGGCCAACAGATTACAGACATTCTCACTAAGAGTTTGAGTCATAATCAGCACTCACACTTATAAAGCAAGCTTGGTGTGCTCAACATTTTGCACCTTGTAGCTTGAGGGGGAGTGTTGAATCTTGTAATAGTTAGGAGTTGAAATTATTTTGTTGCATTAGCTAGTTACTACTGCTTAGTTAGTTAACACTGTTACATTAGTTTTGTTAGTTAGTTTGTTAGCAAATTGTCAAGTTAGTTAGTTGATTGATGAGCTGGATGGTGACTTGATCAAGTAGTTAGGAGGTTGTTAGGAAGCTTCTAGATGCTCATGTGTTAAGCATGTGAGTCTATAAATAGGGGAGATGAATTCACATTGTAACAAACTTCTCATACATACAATTTCATCTTAGCTGGATTTCTCTCTTCTTCCTTCCTTCCTTCTTATTAAGCTCAGTAACTGCTGCAATGGTAGCTCTGTGTGAGTATGTGAGAGTTTGAGAGATATTTCAACAGGTATTCATATGCTCCCTCCGTTTTAAAATAATTAAATTGTTGGAGTATCTTTTTTAGTGTTTAAAATAATTAAATTGTCCATTATTTAAGATAGATGTTGGAAATTTTTTTCAACTTTACCCTTCATTAATTAAATTTCTAAGGATGAGTTCCAATGATCATTATTAATGTTTTGGAGTTTGCCAAGGACCAAAAAAAAAAAAAAAACATGACTAATTTATGTCTTTGTCTTTTTTTTCTTAAGATATGTGTCATATTCCAATAATTCAATTATTTTGAAATGAAGGAAATACTACAATTAGCACAATTAGTATCACATTTGATAATATTTTAGTTGTTGTGTATAAAATTCAGCACACCGTGCATGGTTACTTGTTTATATTCCTGCTTGACTCAAATATGTATAAATGAGTCAATTTATAATTATTCTGTGCTCAATAAAAGATAAAATAAATAAAAAACTAATTCTTGATTGCATTATCGATACATACATAACTCTAACGTGTAACCAAACGACACCTAAGTTCTTGAAGATTAATGACAGAAAATTAGAAAAGCAAGAATCCCTGACATAGACATGTTAGAACATGCATGAATGCCAACACTAGGCGCATAGACGTGACAAGAGTAATGGGAACTACGGAAGACATTGAACTTTTCCATTCCCTCTTCATAATCTGCCCAATTTTACAGCCTTAGTTTGGAGCTTAGGGCATTAATAAAGACATGACACAAAAGCAAGTACTTATTCAAATCATGAACAAAGTCTCAAACGAAGATGTATGTGAAAATGGTAGATAGCCACACCATTGGAGTTAAAGAGGGAACGATATAAAGCAATTGGATAAGAATATTAGTGATCCTTGAGAAGAATATCCAATGCAATAAGCCAATAAACATATAAAACAAAACTTCACAAATAATTTATAAACAAAACTTCACAAATAATTTATTTAATAGTCAGTTGCATCTAACTATTTAATAAATATAATTGATAACCTAAAATATATGATAACAACATGATATAACATGTTAAATTAGATGTTGGTACAAAATTCTTTACACGAATATATATATATCTGAGGCACAAAGTAAAAACCAATAATTGATGGATAAGATCCTATTGCACTACCTAAGAGTTCCGGGTTTGAGTCCTTGAAATAATAAAAATATATTTTCATTTTAATGAGTCTTATGTCATGTGGATTCAAATTAATTAAAATTCCACACGGATATTGCCATATTTGAAAAAGAAAAAGTCAAAGTGGATATTGGACAGAAAAGGTCAAGACAACAGAGGGTGCCAACACGATAAACATAGACGGGAGGGGAGGTAATTAGAGTGATGGAAACTAAAAGACCCTCTATTGGCCATTTCCTTTCCCGCTTCACACAATCCATCCAATTTCCTAAACACAAATATAACTACTTTTTCTTTCCTTGTTTTTCTCTCTTCCATTTCTATGCCACTCTCTTCTCCCTAGCAATTTTCTATGACGAACAAACAAAGAAAGAAAACAAGAACAATACATAATTCATACTAAATCAACTCGAAAATTCCCATCTAACATGTCGTCTTTCATTTGATTGTCCTAAATGCGCTACAATGTACCGGAGGACGCTGACCTTAAACTGGGATGGTCTTGGAGAAGACAATGATCACTTCTTCGAGTCAAATGACCGGCTTTCCACGGTCGTTCCCCAAGACTTGTCGTCCTCAGGATCAGATGATGAGGTCGAGTTCGTGGATAGTAGACGTTCCTTCTCTGCCTCGGTTTCTATCAAGAATAACTTCCGAGGCCTTGAGATGGAGACAGAAAAACCCGTCTCCATCTCCAATTCTCCTCCTCCCATTGTCATGGAAGATTACGGCATGTGGATGGCTGAACCAGGAGATGTCAAAGAACGTCGAAAACGCTTACTCAAGGGAATGGGATTGACAAGCAGTAAGGAACTCCTCAAGCTAACAAGTACCAAATTTAAAAGAGCCATTTCAAGAAAAGTTGATGCATGCCAAGATTCCACATCAAAAGTTCACATTTGTTCTTCTGAGGAAGAACTAAAACAAGAAGTTGACATTAATTCCTTTAATAAAGAACTAAAACAAGAGTCAGATCCTTCTAATTCACCACCAATTTTACTTCTCAGGGCAAGATCAGATGGTGACATTGAGTTTTTCTCTGTCAACACCAAGAAAAGGAAAGAAGAACTGCTCGGAGATGTTTCTAAACAACGTCTTACCAGGACATTTTCAGGAGTTTTGGGACAAGCCACAAGAATATGCCAATACACGAATTCTGCTGCTGTAATGGCGCCACCTAAAACGGGAACAAATAAATCTTCTCCGCCACAAAATGGAAGCGAAACACCATCATCCACATTGCCAAATGGAGGTGCTGATTCAGGATTTTCTTCATTTTTCCTGATAAAAAATCTGGACACAGGAAAGGAATTCATTGTCAAAGAGGCTAATGAAGAGGGAATGTGGAATAAGCTCAGTGATCTACAAACTGGGAAGCAACTTTCCATGGAGGAATTTGAGAAATCTGTGGGATACTCACCGGTTGTTAAGGAACTGATGCGCCGAGCAAATGTTTCGGCAAATGATGAAAGAAAACTAAAAGTAAATGCATATATCAGCAAGAGTGTCAGATATAGCAAGAAAACAGGAGTTGCTTTCTTGAAGAACATAAAAGAAGTTGCAAATAGCATGAGCATAGCAAAAGCTGATAAAGAACTCGAGCTGCCTGCACAAGTGGAACAGAAACAGAAGAAGGATTCATCCCAATGGATTAAAGTCCGGCAGCAAGGAAAGATTCATAAAGAATTCACGGCTTTGCAATTGTGTCAAGAAATTCAGGCTCATGAGGGCTCCATATGGACCATAAAATTCACCGCGGACGGTCGGTATCTAGCAACTGCAGGGGAAGACCGAGTAATTCATGTATGGGAAGTGCAAGAATGTGATGTTATGTCTACAAAACAATCCGATGATCCGAATTCTGGTGACACACCAACGGCTGGAAGTAATTCGGATCGTCCACCTTTGCCAGTAATGATTCGTATGCAATCAGAAAGAAGGAAAAAAGGAAAGATTCCCAATAAAAAGAAGGGACACTCAGTTCCAGACTATGTAAATGTACCCGAAATTGTATTTGCTCTCTCAGAAAAACCAGTATGCTCTCTCAATGGTCATCAAGATGATGTCCTGGACCTATCTTGGTCAAGTTCTCAGGTCAGTTTTCATGCTCTTATTAGTTTACTACTACATTTCATTTTAAATGGGATGAAGGGTCAAAAACACACCTAAAGTATCCCAATATTTTGAGTTCCATCTGTGAATTATCACTAACTATTTATCAAAACACACCTCAACTATCAATTGTTCACTTCTCTTGCCTGAAATATCTCCATCATTCAGGTAGGAAAAGTGAGCAACTGCTAGTTGAGGTATATTTTGATACATAGTTGGTGACAGTTTGGGTAGGAATCTATAACACGGCCTGGTGGTATGAAACTCAAGAAACTGGGATGCTTTAGGTTTGTTTTTGACCATCAACTCTTTTATATGAGAACCTTGACTTCCAATCTGTACCAAAAAGAATGATACCTTTCTCTTTTTACAAACTTTTTAACTCCTAAAAGATCATGTTATCATCAATGACATGCTCTTATGGCCATAGAGATGCATGTTTACATACTTCTGATATGTGTCGGAGGTACTTATTTCTTTCATAAACTCCACACCAGTCAAACAGCGTCATATAAAAGGAAACAGAGTCAAATAAATATCAATTGCTGAACAAGACGGAAATATCAGACTAGAAGTTTATTCCAGAGCAGAGATAAAATCTCTCACCTTGTCATTTCCTTATAATTTGTAGAGGTAGTCAAATCAAAGACACCCAAATCTTTTAAATACAAAAGCAACCACTAATACCAATTATCTCTTCAAGCATATATAACATGCTAGATGAACTTTTTTGATACAGCAACTTCTCTCATCCTCAATGGACAAAACAGTCAGGCTATGGGATATTGAAACTCAGAGTTGCTTAAAAATGTTTGCACACAACGATTACGGTGAGATACCATGTTGCATAGTAGCTACTCATCAATCAACGCCGTGTTAAATTTAGCATCACACATTTTTACATCTGATGAATCTCTGTGCGGCAGTGACCTGCATACACTTCAATCCAGTCGATGATGACCACTTCATCAGCGGTTCACTGGATGGAAAGGTTCGAATTTGGAATGTATCTGATCGTAAAGTTGTGGACTGGACAGATCTTCATGAAATGGTTACTGCTACTTGCTACTCTCCTGACGGCGAGGTAGCTATACTCCCAACTTTTACTGGTTTCGACATGGCAAAAAGGATTCCCCTCAATTGTAATCATATTAGAGAGCATACAGAACTTGTTTCAGAATAAACTAATTGGATGATAACAAGAAGAATCAACAAAATAAAGAGAACAATTATCATATTCAAATAAATCATTCTATGATTCTCTAATAAAAGGTGAATTGTACCACTGATATTTTGTTTTTCCATTGTTAAAGGGTGCTATAATTGGCTCACATAAAGGAAGCTGTCGCACATACAGTACCTCTGGTAAGTAAATCATTGCATAGGATCTTCTATTAAGTGATGATCTGCAGAGGAATGCAATTGTTAACTTCTGACGTGTTTGTGATTTAGAATGCAGGCTGGAACAAAGGGAAAACTTTGAACTCGAACCCAAAAAGAAGTCCCTAGCGAAAAAAGTCACTGGTTTTCAGGTATTTCTCTTTTCTTTATCTGCTATTTATTAGGTTTGCAATCTTAGTTTGCAGGAGATCTATCTAAAATCTGGACTTGTTCATATACAGTTTGCTCCAGGGAATCCAACAGAAGTGCTTGTAACTTCAGCTGATTCGCGTGTCAGAATTTTTGATGGATCAGAAATGACACATAAATTTAGAGGTACTTTCTCAAAGATATAATCCATTCAGAGATCTTTAAATACGTTTTTGTGTTCATAAACTGTGGATCTTTTTGGTTGCATCAGGTTTCCGGAATACAAGCAGCCAAATTTCAGCTACATTTAGTCAAGATGGGAAGTATATAGTAAGCGCAAGTGAAGACTCTCAGGTGTATATCTGGAAGAGAGAAGAGCCTAAAAGTGCAAACGGTAAATCTAAAAGTGCAGCAAACGTTCAATCATACGAGCACTTCTCATGTAAAGATGTTTCAGTTGCCATCCCATGGCCTGGCAGTATAAAGAATCAGCCACCACTTGCAGATCAGATAAATTCCAAAAGGGATTCAAAACGTTCCCCCCCACCAGATCCCACCAATGGCTCTCCCACGAGGGAACAAAACTCGGCTGATGCAAATGGAAAGAGAAATTTACCACCTCTGTCGGCCAAGAAAACCAGTGCAGTGGAGAAAATCCAAACTTGTCAAGATGAAGACTCGGCTCAAGACTCTCCAACAGACCGTGGAGTTGGTGCTAGTGAATCGTTTTCATCGAGTTTCGGATCCATCAGAGATGGTGACTCACCTTCTATGTATTTTTCCAGCAGGTTTGATGGTAGCAACAATCAAGGAAATAACATTATTCAATCAACAGCATGGGGCATGGTAATCGTGACAGCAAGCTCGGGAGGGGATATCAGGGTCTATCAAAACTTTGGGATGCCATTGAAAGCTAGTCGACCGACCAATCTCTTTTGACACTTAACAACTTTGTATATTGTGAACAAAATGCTGCCTACAATAATTCCATTATTGGGCATGCAATTTTCTTCTTTATAGTTGTTAAGAACTAGAGTCAAGCTCAAGTCCAGTACGCCTTCCGCTGTCAATGCCTGTGACGTCAAACAGGCAATTTTGGTACCCTTTTTAGATTAGACGCCAATTAGCAGAGTTTTGTTCAATGTTGAAAATAATTAAGCATTTTTGGCTGTTGAACTCGTTTTAATTTGTGTAAAGCTCTGGTGTCTTTTGTAAGAGTCAGCAGACTCGCTGTTACAAGTGTTTAACGCTGTTTTTGGTACAGTTAGATCAGCTCCTTAGTCAAAAGCATGCGTTACGGTCTTTGCTTTGGATTATTAGTTTGTCACGACTAAACTTTTCAGGTCATGATGGCGCCTACCATAACCCACCAGTAGGCAAGCCAACCTGTAGTCCGGAACGGCTAGTAATGGACTACTTAACAACATAAAGAAAAGAATGCGGAATATCTGAGATAAAGATCAATATATAGACGAATCCCAAAACCTGGTGGTATCAATACAAGAGCTTCTAAACATAATAAGAGTACAAAAATGATTTATCAAGGAGAAATACACTGATTCAACTTACCTCAACTTACCTCTAAATACAACTTAGAGGCTAGTCTAATACATAGGAGAGAGATAAGTAATACTCCGAACGTCAGAAGTTCACTCTAAGTCTCCGAATCAGGGCTACTCCACACGATACACACTTCAACGGCGATAACTCGTACTATGATTTGCAGGCTGCAGAGGTGTAGTATGAGTACCAAACGAATGGTACTCAGTAGGCAACTGCCAACTGAGCTCCAAAGATAAAGTAGATATATACAACATATAAACAGAATGAAAATTACAACCAAGAGTCCATAAATCCTGTAATAAGTCAATGAGAATAACAAGGGACAACTATCTTATTCATGTCCAAGAGTCTAACATAAGAAGACTAAGGAAAAATCAAGGTGAACTATCCTATTCCGGCTACATTCAATATATGCCAATGCTATACCATATATCCCAGGTCAATATACAAGTAAAGAGCAAAAGAAAGATATATTGTAATATACAAGGCGAAGGAACGACTATACAATATGAACAAGGAATGAAGGGATATCCGATAGTATCATGGCTTCATATAGCTAGACATATATATATATATATATATAAACTGGAGGTCATCTCAGACATAACCTAAATCGTAATGTTCTCATTTTTACACCTCATTATAATACTATTAATGCTAACATACTCAGGATTTCTAATCCATATGGCTAGACATACAATAATTGTGCAAAGTAATGCAGTCAGAAGATAGCAAAGGCCGAAGACATACCTCAATCCCAATACCGAATCCACGACCAATCTATCATAAGCTAGCCATAATAATTATCATAACCATGATAATAACAATATAAATAACATCGTAAAGAACTGGCTACTCCGGACAACCAAATACCTAGCCGAGCCTATGCGTACCCCCACCGCCCCAGAGTCGGAAGGTTCAATCAACAAACAATAATACAAAACATATTCTTCACCTATATCTATGCAATCGTCCCATACCGACTGATAGACATAGGTGCATACTGGTGATAGGCGATGCACATGTAGGAATGAATGCAAAATATTCTATCAATATCACAATGCATCATAACTATCCTCATCAGGACCATCATCATCTTCATCAAACTTCGACCTCACCGAGTATCAATATCAACTCAATAGTATCCTCCGAACTTGAACCGGGTATCAATATTATCACAATATCCTCCGGCCTTGCGGAGTATCAATATCATCTTAATAGTATCCTCCGGACACGAACTGGTTATCAATATTATCATAATATCCTCCGTCTTTGCCGGGTGTCAATATCATCTCAATAGTATCCTCCAGACTAGAACCAGGTATAAATATCATCATAATATCCTCCGACCTTGCCGAGTATCCTCCGGACTCGAACCGGGTATCAATATTATCATAATATCTTCCGTCTTCGCTAGGTATTAATGTATCATCATAACTCTCGCTACATAAATATAGGCATATAATAGGTGCACAGAAGCAAGACGATATACTCATAACCGTAAAGACATCTATCTTATCAATACATCCTAATTACTCGTTATTGGCTAACCAACATTTATTATAATTAAACTGGTAGTTCGATAGTCATCACATAACATCTAGTCTAGGTTCATCATTAGACCAAAACCGTCATTTATCCACCATTCATTATTATCAACTATTCATCCTATTTTTGTTAATCATTACTAGACAACACATTACTACTTGTCGCCTAACCATCTTTTATTAAATGACATCATTCATTAACTTTCCATCATTAGCTACCATGTTCCAACTAAGTAAGATTCATTAACTAATACATTAGCTTCCTAGCCATCAAGTGCAATAGTTAGCTAATAGACAACTAGTTACCATATAGCTTAACCGTCTAATCAAGAAGAAAAACCATAAGATCATATTTCGGCTATAATCACATCATTTATAATGGTAAATAATCATGAACGTACCAAACCTATGCATGCCATCACCAGTATTCAATCAATGAAATAATAAGCATCATACCGCATCTTCCTCCCTCTCATACCAGAGAGATGTGTATACAAACATATACATATTCATATTCATAAATCGTGATCACATCATTCAGAATGATAAACACATCTTGGATATTTAATCAGTACCATAACACAACCCTTGGTCCATTAATTTATCCAGAATAATCACAGCATCGTAATCATGTCCATAGGCCCATATACATATCCGGGACTCATATTAATAATCATATTTATAAATCGTAGCATATCTATAATCATCTCACATATAGGAGTCATCTCACATCTAGGAGGCATAATATCAACAAGAATATCGCCTCTATTAGACATCTCATATCTATAGGTTTTGCATCATGACCAAGAGAAAAATGATCTCTATAAGTTCAATAATCATAACTAAGAGGAAAATCATCTCTATGGGCCAAATATCATAACTAAGAGGAAAATTCATATCTATAGGCAAAAAATATCATAATTAAGAGATAAATGCATCTTTATGGGCCAAATATCATAATTCAGAAAAAAAATACATCTCTATGGGCCAAATATTATAATTAAGAGGAAAATACATCTCTATGGGCCAAATATCACAATAAAGAGGAAAATGCATCTCTATGGGCAAAATATCATAATTAAGAGGAAGATGCATCTCTATGGGCCAAATATCATAATAAAAAGAAAAATGCATCTCTATCGGCCAAATAACATAATAAAGAGGAAAATGCATCTCTAGGGGCCAAATATCATAATAAAGAGGAAAATGCATCTCTATGAGCAAAATATCATAATTAAGAGAAAAATGCATCTCAATGGGCGAAATATCATAATAAAGAGGAAAATCCATCTCTATGGGCAAAATATCACAATTAAGAGAAAAATGCATCTCTATGGACCAAAAATTATAATAAAGAGGAAGATGTATCTCTATGGACAAAATATCATAATTAAGAGAAAAATGCATCTCTATGGGCCAAATATCATAATAAGGAGGACAATGCATCTCTAGGGGTCAAATATCATACTAAAGAGGAAAATGCATCTCTCTGGGCAAAATATTATAATAAAGAGGAAATGCATCTCTATGGGTCGAGTATCATAATAAAGGGGAAAAAGCATCTCTAGGGGCCAAATATCATAATAAAGAGGAAAATGCATCTCTATGGCCAATAATCATAATCCGACGAAAATCGTAACAATTTATCAATTCACCAAGTAATTCTCATAAATAAGGCTCATTAGTCTCAACTAGGTCTACTACCCGCAACTAAGCCCACAAGGGCTAACATAAATCTTGGCCTAAGTGGGCTGGATGATCCCACTTCTAATCCATAATTTTCATAATTAGGCATACTATGCTCCAAACTAGGCTAAGATATCTAGTTCATCCTCTAGATGTCAAGCAAGCCATATTAACGCCTAAGATAGTAACTTCGGCTAGAAACAAGGGTACTCAAGTCTACTCTACCAAACTTACGGTTCCAAAACTATCACACTAGCCCAATAAGGCTAAATATAAAAATCATGCTTCAAATGATAAAAACATATTCCAAACATAGCATTATATCATATCCATGCTACAGATTTACCCAAACTAGGGAGAAGGCAATAGGATTCTACAAGGGTATTAAGTAATTCAACCTACGGGTCCAAAACCCTATCTAATCTCCAAACTTATATGAATAATCAATACTAAGTCATTCTATCTAATATCAATCTTAACATTCACATTCACACGCAATATATATCATACATTATCCATGAAGAAGAGTAGACAGAAGCCTACCTCAAGGCTAAACCGCAAAATCACACTTCAAGCACTACATGCTCGTCTTCACTTCACAATCCCCAGAATGCCATCACACTATTAAAAATATAATCTAATCATCAATACGAGTCTAACGATACCCATATTGCATTATTGTGCTTCGGGTCTAAAAATGACACTAAAAATCCCAAGTGGGTCCCACGTACGGAAATCGCATTTTCGAGGTCAACCCAATGCTTATCTATCACCAAGGAAGCATAACCCTCAATTGATGGGTGAAAACAAATGAAATTTGGGGCTAAATCAAGCCCTAAGCTAAATTGGGGTTTTGGGTCAAGAACAATGAAATTAAGCAATAAAGTGATGAAATCTTACCTTAATCCGGATGATAATCATGATAAAAGATGTTTACCAAGCTCCCTAGACACCCACAAGACTCAATTTTGATTTATCACACCTATTTAGGGTTTTAGGTTCTCAAATGTGAAAGAAAAATCCCCTAAATCGAGACCTTGGGTCTATTTATAGACCCCTTCGGCGAACAGACGCAGTACCCTGTGACAGCAAAGTCAAAAACTTGTTTTTGACCCTCTGAACTCATTCAGAACCTAAAATATATGATCCAATAGTGAAAATTTAGTGTAACCCATAATTCAAATACATTGAAATCATCAAAACTTCCATACAAGGTCGTTTAGGCAAAAAGTGGGGCCCAAATATATTGTTTCGATTTATGACTTTCTAACTAATAGGTAGAAATGAGCTCGGGTGCATTGGGATCCGAATCAAAGGTCTACCTAGACTAAAATCAATATTTTGAATATACTAGAGCATTCAAAATTTTCATCCGAGATCGTTTCGCTGAAGTTTTTGATCGGTGGCCATTTGGAACCAACGAAGACTTCTAAACAGGGAGTTGACTCTAAAAACCAAACGAACTGCCCGATAACCGAATCCTCAGTCCCATCACATCATAAATGAATTGGGGTAGCTATGGAGAATCTCAAATGGTAAAGATAGGTATAAATATGGAAAATGACCTAAAGGGTCATTACAATATCCACTACTAAAAGGACTTTCGTCCCTAAAAGTCAGCGAATGGAAAGAATATCTAAGGCTCGAAGTGATGAGGTACTGTGCCCGCATGCTTCAAGAATAACTTCTCAGGTAACCTCCATGAGGAGAGACCACTTGCAAGGGATTTCACCACAAGTATCCCTTTTCAACCTGTACCCTCACTTTACTTCCCAAACAACCAAACCTTAACTTCAACCGCTAAATGGCCTCCAACTGAACTGAAAAGACTGATGTACTCAATCTGAACCACAACACGTTGATACCAACTCAAGTATATTACTTTCATTGAGTAAATCATCCAAAATTCCTAAAGAAAATTAAATCTCGAGGTCAAAACTGATATAACCAATATGGGGGCCACGAGCTATCATCTGAACACTTATCAACTATAATCCAACTAACGTCAAGAAGACCAAATAGACAACCACAAAGTAGGCTTAACCAGCCTATAAATAAAATCTGAATGAAGACAACTCTAAAATAGAAGCTCCACGCAAGCTCCATAACACCAAGCTGAAATCTCAATACCAAGGATGAATTGCTCGGTCTCAAATATCTAAACAAAACTAAGAAAGGGGTAAGAACTAATAATCCAAATTTATCATACTTCCCAATCGCCATTCTAAAGCATCAAGTCAAAACTGAACCAGTACGATACCCTATCTAGGGAAAGAAATAGCCTTAAACACATATCATCGAGGAGAATCACTCCACCAAGACTTACTAGGCCAAACAAATACTAAAATAGGAATTTCCTGAATCCATCCAAGAACCACATCATCAAAGAAGAAATAACAATCTCAAAGAAAACGTCAAAGTAGAGACAACTACTATAGTACCAACAACTCAAGCTAAAGAGTTTCTAATTTCCCAATTTTAGAAGTGATCACAGGAAAGGGCACTTGCCTCTATCTTTCATCTTATCTAGACAAAACCATATCACAATGACAAAAGAGTATTCAATCTCCACACTAACAACAAGGAAATCCATCACAAGAGAGTAAACCAACTTACCTATGAGATGAATCTATGACATCTCGACATCAATATCAAATTGCTACCAGACAAAGATATAGCCACAAATGAAGAGCGGACCTCAAACTGGTCAATATCACAAATAACTATATCTGAAAGAATAGCCAAGGCGAAAACCTTCGTAACCCAGAAGGCAAGTCTAAGGATCTCAGACTCAATAATAGGCTATGCAACTACATTTCCAACTCTACGGTGATAATAGAGCCATAAAAGATTAACCTGTCCTTCAATATCACAATACATCCCTGAATCAATCAAATACAGCTAACCAAGAGGGAACACAATCAACCTCGCCATGCTAGGGGAAAGAAATCATCAAATCGGGCTATATCTACTCAAGCCACCAAATAATAGCACAAGAAAATGAGAGTCTAACTAGATAACACTAGTCTATACAGCTACCCATCAAGAATCAATTATAAAGTAACAACATCAAGTGATAATATCAAGTAATGTCAGTACCCTCAAGAAGTGGTAGCAATAGCAACAACAATATCAAAATCAATATACTCGATAGGTGGTACCAAAATGAACATCAATATTATGTACCACTCAAGGGCCACAACAGGACTAATGTGCCAAGATAAATGGGACTTGAACCCAAAACACACCCATAGGGAAGAAATATCAATATAGATCTACTCCATCCACTACTAAGAGAAATAAACTATGGAGTAGTAATATAATCATGAATTCAATAATAAGGCATATAATGACCGATATAAATTCATCAAGGCATATAATTATCAATGGGTATGAAAATTCCAATACACATAATAAGGGATAAATACGAGAATAAAAGCACACCAGTCGTGGTGACATCTACAATCATATGCCTGATGGGCATAGGGAAAATAAATCTAAACGGGCCTAACTCGGACCGACCGACTAAATCATCAACTGAGTCACCAAATGCACCATCTATAACTGAAGATGCCACAACATTATGAGGCTGATCTGAATAAGCTGAATAACTGAAACTCCCATGTTGAAAACACTCTCTTTACTAGTAGTCGATCGTCCTATTCTCATAGTAATTCCTGGAGTATCAATATGGCGAGGACACAAACTAAGCTCAAATGGGTGGCCAACCAACGTCGGGAGAAATCCATAAATTTATGTCCAAACTTCCAAAATCATAGTCTGTCTTAGGAACTCTAGGCTGGCGGGGAATACAAGTTAACTCTATCTGACCACCTATCTGATACCAGGGGCATTTTCTAAACCAGTGTCTCATCACAACACAACCAAACCAAGAATCTAAAATACTTTGAAATACTACCCCTCATAATCTAGAATGGTCATCATGGCCCAAAGAACTATACCACACTCCGCAAGTCTAATGGAGACTCAACCTAAATCCTTTTTAGCTACCACTGAAGATCTCCAATATCCATCTTTGACTCATTAGTTTGATACTGTGCAGAAATTCTGAAAATGCATGTTGGAGTCTTATCCACATCTATCGATAATATCGCATCGTCCATCAGGAATAGAATAGAGTCAAAGAATATATTCAAGGTTTGTAGGAATAGAGACACACGATAAGGAGTCATAAAGTAAATTTCCTAAAATATCACTGTATCCTCCCGAAGATAGGTTACGGATGTCTCCGCACCGATCTGCAGGACTCTACAAACACTTAGCTCTTGTACTAATACATCAAAGAAACCCTTGCTCTGATATCAATTTGTCACAACCCAACTTTTTAGGTCATGATAGCGCGTAACATAACCCACCAGTAGGCAAGCCAACCTGTAGTCCGGAACGGCTAGTAACGGACTACTTAACAACATACAAAAAAGATGCGAAATATCTGAGATAAAGATCAATACATAGACGAATCCCAAAATCTAGTGGTATCAGTACAAGAGCTTCTAAACATAATAAGAGTACAAAAATGATTTATCAAGGAGAAATACACTGATTCAACTTACCTCTGAATACAACTTAGAGGCTAGTTTAATACATAGAAGAGAGATAAGTAATACTCCAAATATCAGAAGCTCACTCTAAGTCTCAAAATCAGGGCTACTCCATACGATAACACATTAACAGCGATAACTCATACTATGATGTGCAGGCTATAGAGGTGTAGTATGAGTACCAAATGAATGGTACTTAGTAGGCAACTGCCAACTGAGCTCCAAAGATAAAGTAGATATATACAACATATAAACAGAATGAAAACTACAACCAAGAGTCCATAAATCATGTAATAAGTCGTGAGAATAACAAGGGACAACTATCATATTCATGTCCAAGAGTCTAACATAGGAAGACTAAGGAAAAATCAAGGTGAACTATTCTATTCCGGCTACATTCAATATATGCCATTGCTATACTGTATATCCCAGTTCAATATACAAGTAAAGAGCAAAAAAAAGATATATTGTAATATACAAGGCGAAGGAACGACTATTCAATATGAACAAGGAATGAAGGGATATTCGATAGTACCATGGCTTCATATAGATAGACATATATATATATATTTATATATATATATATATATATATATATATATATATAGACAGGAGGTCATCTCAAACATTACCTAAATCATCATGTTCTCATTTTTAGACCTCGTTATAATACTATTAGGATTTAACACCAACATACTCAGGATTTCTAATCCATTTGGCTAAACATACAGTAATTATGCGCAGTAGTACAATCATAAGATAGCAAAGGCCAAAGACATACCTCAATCCCAATATCGAATCCATGACCAATCTGTCATAAGCTAGGCATAATATATATCATACCCATGATAATAATAATATTAATAACATCATAAATAACCATCTACTCCGGATAACCAAATACCTAGCCGAGCCTATGCATACCCCCACCGCCCCAGACTCAGAAGGTTGAATCAATAAACAATAACATAAGGCATATTCTTTTCCCATATCTATGCAATCATCCCATACTGGCTGATAGACATAGGTGCATACTGGTGATAGATGATATGCATGCAGGAATGAATGCAACATATACCATCAATATCATAATGCATCATATATGTCCTCATTAGGACCATCATCATCGTCATCAACCTCTGACCTCACTGGGTATCATTATCATCTCAATAGTATCCTCCAAACTCGAATCGGGTATCAATATTATCACAATATCTTCCGGCCTTGCCAGGTATCAATATCATCTTAATAGTATCCCCCAAACTCGAATCGGGTTTCAATATCATCATAAAATCCTCCGGCCTTGCCGGGTGTCAATATCATCTCAATAGTATCCTCCGGACTCGAACCGAATATCAATATCATCATAATATCCTTTGACCTTTTCGAGTGTCAATATCATCTCAATAGTATCCTCTAGACTCGAACCGGGTATCAATATTATCATAATATCCTCCGGCCTTGCCGGGTATCAATGTAGTATAACTCTTGATACATAAATATAGGAAAATAATAGGTGCGCAGATGCAAGCTGATATACGTATAACCGTAAAGATATCTATCTTATCAATACATCCCAATTACTCGTTATTAGCTAACCAACATTTATTATTATTAAACCGCTAGTTCGCTATTCATCACATAACCTCTAGTTATTAGCCTAAATATTATCCTTCATATAATCCTTATTCATGGGATAACAAAACTAACCACTATTCATTTAATAGTCAACATCTAACATCTAGCCTAGGTTCATCATTAGACCAAAACAATCATTTATCCACCATTCATTATTATCAACTATTCATCCTATTTTTGTTAATTATTACTAGACAACACATTACTACTTGTCGCCTAACCATTTTTTATTAAATGACATCATTCATTAACTGACCATCATTAGCTACCATGTTCCAACTAAGTAAGATTTTTTAACTAATACATTAGCTTCCTAGCCATCAAGTGCAATAGTTAGCTAATAGACAACTAGTTACCATATAGCGTAACCGTCTAATCAAGAAGAAAAACCATAAGATCATATTTCGGCTATAATTACATTATTTATAATGATAAATAACCATGAATGTACCAAACCTATACATGTCATCATCAGTATTCAATCAATGGAATAATAAGCATCATACCGCATCTTCCATCGTCTCATACCGGAGAGATGTGTATACAAACATATACATATTCATATTCATAAATCGCGATCACATCATTCAAAATGATAAACACTTCTTAGATATTTAATCAGTACCATAACACAACCCTTGGTCCATTAATTTATCCAGAATAATCACAGCATCGTAATCATGTCCATAGGCCCATATACATATCCGGGACTCATATTAATAATCATATTTATAAATCGTAGCATATCTATAATCATCTTACATATTGGAGGCATCTCACATCTAGGAAGCATTATATCAACAAGCATATCGACTCTATTAGACATCTCATATCTATAGGTTTTGCATCATAACCAAGAGGAAAATCGTCTCTATAAGCTTAATAATCATAACTTTGAGGAAAATCATCTCTATGGGCCAAATATAGTAACTAAGAGGAAAATGCATCTCTATGGGAAAAATATCATAATTAAGAGAAAAATGCATCTCTATGGGCCAAATATCATAATTCAGAGGAAAATACATTTCTATGGGCAAAATATCATAATTAAGAGAAAAATGCATCTCTACGGGACAAATATCATAATAAAGAGGAAAATGCATCTCTAGGGGCCAAATATCATAATAAAGAGAAAAATGCATCTTTATGGGCAAAATATCATAATTAAGAGGAAAATGCATCTCTATAGGCCAAATATCATAATAAAGAGAAAAATACTTCTCTATGGGCAAAATATCATAATTAAGAGGAAAATACATCTCTATGGGCCAAATATCATAACAAAGAGAAAAATGTATCTCTATGGGAAAAATATCATAATTAAGAGGAAAATGCATCTCTGTGGGCCAAATATCATAATAAAGAGGAAAATGCATCTCTAGGGGTCAAATATCAAAATAAAGAGGAAAATGCATCTCTATGGGCTAAATATCATAATAAAGAGGAAAATGCATCTCTATGGGCCACTAATCATAATCGGACGAAAATCATCACAATTTATCAATTCACCAAGTAATTCTCATAAATAAGGCTCATTAGACTCAACTAGGTCTACTACCCGTAACTAAGCCCACAAGGACTAACACAAATCTTGACCTAAGTGGGCCGGATGATCCTATTTCTAATTAATAATTTCCATAATTAGGCATACTATGCTCTAAACTAGGCTAAGGTATGTAGTTATCCTCTAGATGTCAAGAAATCCATATTAATGCCTTAGATAGTAATTTCGACTAGAAACAAGGGTACTCAAGTCAACTCTACCAAACTTACGATTCCAAAACTATCACACTATCCCAATAAGGATAAATATACAAATCATGCTTCAAATGCTAAAACCATATTCCGAGCATAGCATTATATCATATCAATTCTTTAAATTTACCCAAACTAGGGAGAAGGCAATAGGATTCTATAAGGGTATTAAGTAATTCAACCTACAGGTCCAAAACCCTATCTAATCTCCAAACTTATATGTATAATCAATACTAAGTCATTCTATCCAATATAAATCTTAACATTCACATTCACACGCAATATATATCATACATCATCCATGAAGAAGAGTAGACAGAAGCCTACCTTAAGGCTAAACCGCAAAATCACACTTCAAGCACTACATGCTCGTCTTCACTTCAAAATCCCCAAAATGTCATCACACTATCAAAAATATAATCTACTCATCAATACGAGTCTAACAATACCCATATTGCACTACTGTGCTTCGAGTCCAAAAATGACACCAAAAACCCAAGTGGGTCCCACGTGCGGAAATCGCGTTTCCGAGGTCAACCCAATGCTCATCTATCACCAAGGAAGCATAACCCTCAATTGATGGGCGTAAACAAATGAAATTTGGGGCTAAATCAAGTCCTAAGCTAAATTGGGTTTTTGGGTCAAGAACAATGAAATTCAGTAATAAAGTGATGAAATCTTACCTTAATCCGGATGATAATCATGATAAAAGATGTTTACCAAGCTCCCTAGACACCCACAAGACTCAATTTCAAGTTATCATACCTATTTAGGATTTTAGGTTCTCAAATGTGAAAGAAAAATCTCCAAAATCGCGACCTTGGGTCTATTTATTGACCCCTTCGGCGAACAAACGCGGTACCCTATGACAGTAAAGTCAAAAACCTGTTTTTGACCCTGAGAACTTATTCTAAACCCAAAATATATGATCCAATAGTGAAATTTGAGTGTAAACCCCAATTCAAATCCATTGGAAACATCAAAACTACCATAAAAGGTCGTTTAGGCAAACAGTGGGGCCCACATATATAATTTCGATTTTATGACTTTCTAACTAATAGGTCAAAATAAGCTCGGATATATTGGGACCCGAACCAAAGGTCTACCTAGACTAAAATTGATATTTTGGATATGCTGACATAGTCGAAATTTTCATCTGAGATCATTTCGCTGAAGTTTTTGATCGGTGGCCATTTGAAACCCACGAAGACTTCTAAATAGGGAGTTGACACTAAAAATCAAACGAACTGCCCGATAACCAAATCCTCAGTCCCAGCAAGTCATAAATGACTTGGGATAGCTGTGGAGAAGCTCAAATGGTGAAGATAAGCATAAATATGGAAAATGACCTAAATGGTCATTACATAGTTAATGTTTGCAAGAAAGTAAATAATGTAAACGAAATATTAAATAAACCAAATAGGTAGAGTTAGGAGCAAATCTTATAGCATAGCCCAGTTTAAGTTGGTATTAATCGAGGGTCAAAGGCAACCGAGCTCGAACAATTACAATGAAAATAACCAAGAACAACCTGAGGAAGATATCAATGCTCAAGGACCAAGCTAAGATATTTTATTGCTTAAGGGGTAAGGATGAGTAAAATTAGATATTTTACAATGAGCAATGAGCGTCTATTTATAGGGTGCTGCTTTCTGGCCATTGAGAAATTGCCACCTATCTTGAAGTTGTTGGAACACACCTGGTCCTTTAACGCATGTCAGATGCCATGCTGCCGCGGGCAGCTGATGCTCCTGAAATTCCTGACACTTTGTCCGTTCTTTTGTCTGTAGCACACGGTCATTATCTCGGGTTAGTTCTGGGCTTCTTTACCTTTCGCCTAGGCGTAAGGCTAAGTCACGTTGATATCATCCCTAAGATGGTGGTACTATGGGTTGGCTTTATTCGTGATTCGTGCCCATCCTAAGAGTGGCCCTGTTGGCTCAGAATACCCTATGTCGTTTTTACCCTTTATATATAGTCTCTTTGTCTTGCGGCCGTGCGTCCCTGATTCGATATAAATAATTTAAAGGTTATTCCATCACTCATTTGGTATTCTCGTAAAAAGTCTATATCCAATATAAATAGGTTAAAGGTTTGTAAGAATAATAAGATTAACTAATATAAATTTTATATACATATGAAATAAATAGTCTGTAGATAGAAAATGATTTTTTAATTTACAAAATCTAAATTTTTGGGTCAATTTTTGTATTAGAAAAATTTCAAATAATATGAAATTGTCAAATCAAGCTTTTTACAGAACATCCAATTTCACCTCATGATTTGAATCATGAGATAATATGCATATCCAAACACTGATATTATCTCATAATTTTAAATCACCAAATAAATTGCATGTCAAAATAGCACTAGATAATCCCATGTTTGGATAAGATAAAGGGACATATCAAAAGAGTTAATATTAGAGTTATACCATATAAATTAATTAAGAATAAATTTATACCATCAATCAAATTTAATACAAACTTAATGCTCATATATCCCTCTTTATCCCACTACCAAACAAGTATCAAAGTCCATCTTGGTAAACTCTTAGAAAGCCCAAATATGGCTGATGAAGCTCTTTGTCACTCTTATCCGACTGATAAATTTGCCGCCGCAAGGTAATCTCACTATTCATTGGAAGTCAATCCTGTTTTCTGCTTTTTAATCCTTCAATATAAAAAATGAAAATTGATGCAAAAATCATCGAAAACCCCAAAGGTTTTAGCTACATCTATAAATGGTACTACGTGTGAAGAAACTGAAAGAATGAGCAATTTGCCAGATTATATACTACACAATATACTTTCGTCGCTCTACATTTTTTTATGTGATTTAGCTAAGCATTTTGTCAAAAATATGGAATCATATATGGAAAACATTGCCTTACTTGAATTTTGATATTATTCGTTTTGGTCATGAACGAATTAGACAGTCCTGGGATTCGGTAATGGCTGAAAAATTCAAAGACTTTATCAATTGGGTCTTGATTACTCAATGCGCGAATAATCTTATTGGCTTTAAGCTTTGTTGTGAAAACATGTTTGATAAAGGGGCTATTTTCCGGTGGATTCATAGTTCAACAATGCGAAATATTCCAGAACTTGTGTTAAGTTTTTGTCCTGATGAGCCATTTGAGTTGCCATATTGTGTTGTGACTTGTGGATCTTTACGAGTTTCGAAATTAGAGTTGGATGGAGCTATACTTAAGATGCCTAATCATTTTGAATTTTATCAGCTCAAATTGCTTATTCTTGTGAATGTTGAGTTATCCAATGAGCATTCGGCGAGTTGCTTGTTCTCAAGATGTTCTGTACTAGAAAAACTGATATTCGATGGTCCGACTTTTGGAACTATGACTCTGCTTGATATTACTTCAACCTCTCTGGTTTATGTGTCTATACTTAACTATGTTAACAACCGAGAAAGTTGCAGCAATTAGAACTTCAAGATTTCTCGCCCCAATCTCAAGGTTTTGAAATACCGTGCTCCAAAGACAAAGGATATAATTATAGACAATCTCCTTTATAGAACTTGTTAAAAACTATTTTTTTATTTGGGTGATGCAACTGAAGAAGTTGGCATACTTGTGCATAAGATGATCTAGAACGCCCCTTCTACATCAACTATTAAATTATGCAGATATTCCATTATGGGTCTGTATAAGGTATCTCATGGAGTAAGAAACTGTCCGTTCACATTTTATAACCTAAAGTCCTAAAAGATGAGAGTGGGAATTGATGATGACTGCATGCAAGCCATGATGCTATTGCTTAAGTATTAAGCCATGATGCTATTGCTTAAGTATTCTCCTAATTTAGAGGTTCTTAATTTGTTTTTGGAATAGTCATCGTTTTCACCTCAAACTATACATGAAAAGTTTAGGTCACACTTAAGTTATCATAATGTCTTATTGCACACCTAAACTATAAAAAAGTGAAATTATTTCTACCCAAAATGTAAGAACCAGTCACATGGTGGAGAGTGATTTACACTCATGCCACATCATCACAATTTCATTACCACATTAGATATTATGTCAATTTTTTTTTAAAAAAAATCTACGTCACCCATTGCTTCTTGTTCACCAAAATCACCATTAAAACACTACCATTAACACCATCATCATCAAACTCAAATCTTTACCACAATAATTTTAAGAATCCACCATAAATTTCATTATCAGAATCACAATTCAACCATTAGTATCACAAAAATCACAAACAACCACCATAAAATTCAA
>NC_061120.1:171145273-171237445 GCF_002878395.1 Capsicum annuum | reverse complement strand
TGGATGTTGAATTTTATGGTGGTTGTTTGTGATTTTTGTGATACTAATGGTTGTATTGTGATTTCGATAATGAAATTTATGGAGGATTCTTAAAATTATAGTGGTGAAGATTTGAGTTTGATGATGATGGTGTCAATGATGGTGATTTTGGTGAAGAAGAACCACTTGAAGAAGGCGAGACCCACATATTAAAATGATTATATAAGAAAATTTAATTTTATTAATATTTTTTCAGTTGAAAAAATAAAAAAATAATTTTATTAATATTTTTTCAATTGAAAAAATAATTAATCTAATTTTATATATTAAGAAGAATATTAGGAGTAGTTAATGATATAATGACAAATGAAATAGTGACAGTTGTATTTTGATTCCGATAATGAAATTTATGATGGATTTTTAAAATTATTGTGATGAAGATTTGAGTTTGATGATGGTTATGTCAATAATGGTGTTTTAATGGTGATTTTGGTAAAGAAGAAGCAATTGAAGAAGCCGGGACCCACATATTAAAATGAATGAATAAGAAAATTTAATTTTATTAATATTTTTTTAGCTTAAAAATAAAAAAAATAATTTTATTAACATTTTTTCAATTGAAAAAATAATTAATCTAATTGTGTATATTAAAAAGAATATTAGGAGTACTTAATGATATAATGTAAAATAAAATAGTGACACGTGTATGGTAGCTGTCATTTTAAATTTTTTCCCTTCCTCTCACGCACCTTAGGAAAGGTGAATACACCTTCTCTGTCACGTCACCTTCTAAGGAGGTAATAGTTTCACTTTTTTTTTTTATAGTTTATGTGTGTAATCGGTCATTATGATAGTTTAGGTGTGACCTAAACTTTTCGTGTATAATTTGAGGTGGAAACAATGACTTTTCCCATTTGTTTTCTGCTGAGAATTTTGACTAGTATGAAAACTGGAGATGCATGACCCTAGTGAAAGCATTGTGTGCTTAGAATCTCATCTGAAGTTGATTAGGTTGACTGATTTCAAATATGACGTCACGAACCAAAAATGAGGGTCATGATGACACTTGTCGCGACGCACCTTGACAAGTAAGCCCATCACCCTAGCTGATACGAAAAGAGGAAAAGACAAAAATATTCCAAGATAAGGCTTCTCGAACAAAGCCGAACCATATAAGTAATCATAACAACACGAAAAAAAACTAATCCAAAATATCAATCATGCTCAAAACCAGTTGTCAACAGTGTAAAAACTACTAATACAATTCAAGAGTCAAATAAATCAGAAAAATAACCACAAGGGAATAATATCTGTCTCCGAATACTAATAACGACATAACTACTGTAAAAAGATAAAGGTGAACTTCGGATGCATGAATGTCCAACCACTATCTTGGAAGCTCGAACTATCGTTCGAGTCAATCAAGATGAGGCTCACTCGAACTAGGACCTACACTAAAAGGGTGCAGTAGGCATGAGTACGGTCAACTTGTAATCGGTAGGTATGATAGGCCGACTAAGCAAAGTAGCAAATAAAGCAAAAAAAATATACACTAAGGATACGTCACCTACAATCAGAAAATATCTCAAAACGGTAGCCCATACTGCTTGCACTAATAGTTCTAATATATCTCACATATATTGCAACATCACACTAAGATAGAACAAAAGTACGAATTATATCACATATAAGAAGAACAAAGGGGAACATGCATAAAGAAGATCATCAAATACAAGTAAAAAAAGAAATGATAAATACATAGATGAAAAGTCAATATAGCAATACAACACAATGCAATACAATAAAGTAAGTGCAAAGTATACAATGATGAAGATGATGATGATGATGATGCTGCACGAGTTCGTCGTACAACCTCCAGGATTGTCGCACAATCCCCATATACACCTACGGAGGTAAGCCTTCCAACGCATGACCTATGGGGGGTTTGTCAACTCATATATAATTCACATATCTTATATCTCTTTTTCGGCAAATTCCTCGAAAAGGGTTTTATAAGGTGTTATAATATCTCATCTCCGGCATATCTCTCGGGGAGAGTTTTAAAAAGGTGTTGTCAGTGCTGCTCAGATGTTGTCACGGTGGTAACAATATTTCATGAATGATTATGATATGAGGATGTAATTCCCATAACCAATCACAATGACTATTTTCACAACCAACCACAATGATATATTTTCATAACCATGTGAGCCAATATTCACACATTATTTCAGTTTCATCCATGAATTTTCACATGTCTCATATGCCAAATAAAGTATGACTATAATCACAATACACCAATGGTACAATATTAATCATCTTAACAGCACAATACAATTTTTCACATGTATTCAAGGCTATTAATATTATATAGGACCCCGTACGGTAACACATATTGCATTATAACTCAATTTTGATAATTACATTACATATAGGCCCCCACATAGGTGAAACACATAAATAAAAATTTTTCATAATTTGTTCCCACCCTTAACATGTATTTTGTATCATCATTTACTTCTCAACTCAGTCTGAAAGAGTTAAGCCATAACTTTCCTCAAAAGCCAAACCGATCCGCTACACTTCTAACTAATGACCTTACTTTTCATGAACGATCTCGAATTTCACTAAAAATATCAAATATGAAATCTACGTATCAAAATAAAATCAACAACACCCATATTGACTACTTTTGGTTTGGGGTAAAAAAATAGACTCCCAAAATGAGTTTCCAAAAAAGAAGGGCAAAATCAGAACTTTACTTAAGAAACAAGTCTCCCATAGTTTTTGTAACCTACAGCTGAAAATCCAAGTTAAATCGAGTAAAAAATGAGGTTTAAATTGAAGAAAAATCATTTTTGAGCTTTACCGGATAAAATCTTTGAAATCCGGGTTAAAATCAAGAATCGAAGTTGTTTTGATGGTTAAATTGATGAAAAACTAGTAATTATAAGATAAAAATATTATTCAATTGAAAAGGAGTGAAATTAAAGTTTAAAATCAAGTCCTAAGATTTTTGGGGTTTTGAGAAATTTATCAAGAAATTACTAAGAAAATAGTGAATTCTTACCTTAAATTCGTAATGAAATCAAGAAATAGGTGTTAATCTAGCTTTCTAAGCTCCCACAAACTTCACTTTTAAGCTCTCATATTATTTTAGGTTTAACTCTTAAGAGACAAGATGAAAAATTAGTAAAATGGGCAAAAAGAGGAGAAAATCAGTAATATATAGCTGAAAATCTGCTTTGACAGAAGTTTTTTTCTTTTTAAAGTCCAACCCGGACTTCGACGTAGTGTTCGGGATTCATTTGGAATCCCATATATGCAAACAAACTATTCAACCATACTAAATTCGGCGTTCCGAACGTGTTGGTGAAGTCATATTTTCGAAAAAAATATTATTTTCACAAAATTTATCCCCGAAAACTGAAATCACAAATTTTAAAACTAAGGGTCGAAATGAGGTTTTAAAGACGTAAAATCATACCAAACATGATAACACCCTAAATTGACATTTTGGATCTGTTTGAAAGTTGGATTTTTCATTTGAGATTGTTTCGATCAAATGTGGGTTCCACACCCATATTTTTTATTTTCTAACTTTCCAATCAATAGGTCGAAATGAGATCGGGTGTATTTGGACCCAAACCAAAGGTCTACCCATCCTAAAATGATATTTCAGAGCTACTGGCGCAGTTCGTTTGGTCATCCGTTATACGAATCAAAAGATATCCCCATAAGTCTAAAATAAGGCTATCGAAGCCATCAAAAATCACAATATCGCATAAATGATACCAAAATGCATCGAAAATAATGTCAATCACTACCTAACATCAGAAATACCATAATGCAACTACGCGGGAGGGGGAGGAGGGATAAAACAGTCAAATTATACAAAATCACAAATTTCACATATTTTATCAATTTTTTAGGTCGTTACATATGAAAAAATAAAATGGAGCTTCTAAGGTTTCTCCTGAAGAATGCACAGGTATTGGGAAAACTGATAATTGTTTGGGCCGACTTTGTTGACATATCAGAAGAGGCATCAGAGGTGATTTTGAAGTATCCTAGAGTTTCTTCACATGTTGTTGTCACATTTCTTGATTTCAAACCTTAATCAATATATCGTTACTGGTACAATATGGTTTAAAAGAGATTTTGATTGTTAGGAGCTATGTTTCTCGGACTGTATTGGATTCTCCAAGTATCTACTACTTTTGGAAGATCGGTCATGCACCTGGCTTCATTTTGAAAAGTCCAAGCAACATAGTTAGAAATACCCTCTCTGAGATTTTTTCTCATAAAAAAACTAGATTGTATAAGCAAGCACATGAAACCTTAAGTTTATGAATCTCTACTATTGTTTACTTATTCAAAGAGTACAACAAATTTAGCTGGAACAACCCTCAATGAATCATGTTTGACTTGGAACATAGAAGAGTTCAACTTGTCAACAGATGTTACATGCGTCTGCAAGAATTAGAAAGTCCCAGTCATCTCTTTTTGCATTTTATGGTAGTTCTTGATTTTGGGAACATGTTCTATTCTATTTTTGGACTCGTCTGGGTCATCCCATACACAATTAAAGATGCATATGAATGTTGGTGCTTATAAAGACTTTGGTAAAGCCATGAAGAAGATCCAGATGTCCCTACAAGTATTTTTAGTGCATTTGGATGGAAAATAATTGAAGATACTTTGATGGGATTTAACTCCAAACCACTTCCTATAAGCTAGATGTTTGCATAAATTATTTATTTTGTAAACTGCTTTGATTAATTTTTTGGACTTTGTTAGCTTCCTATTCCTGGAAGTCATTTATGTTGGAGCTAATGTCACCTCTTTTATGTCTTCAGCATCTTCCTGATGTTTTGTTAATGTAACTTCTTACGTCATCAAAGAGTAAGGGTACTCTGACTTTGGTCGAAATATCCACGTTAAAGTACTCCTGCCAGGATTTTCTCTATACTCGGTGCCCGAACACAATACATCTAGTTTAGAATGATGAAATCTCATCCATCTCACCACAATTTCTAATTCAGTATTAACTAAGATATGATTACAATTATAAAAATATAGTATGAGATTGATAATATATTAGCTCTTCCATAACTTACTAGGGGCTTTGGGCTGGAGGTGACAAAAGAGTTTTAAATTAAGGTGTAGGTGACACAAGTCTTAATAATTGGATGGAGATGACAAGTACTTTATTATGGATTAAGAAAGATGGGTAAGTTTGAGAATAGCCCAGAAGTTCTTAAATTTACACTTTAATCTAATTGTTTACCTAAAATAAAGAGAAATGGAGGAAAAAAAGGCATCTTTCTCTCTCTTTTCATCCATTGTTATTTTCTCTCTCTTAGTAATTTTTGTTGTTCATTGTTGCTGTTGCTTTATTCATCATCTTCTTCTTCATTATCATCATCTTCTACTTCATTATCATCTCCATCTTCTTCTTGTCGACCATTATCATTGTTGTTGTTGTTGTTACCATTATTGTTGCTATTTGACCGATTTCTTAGGTCAAATTTTATTTCGTACATCACTTTCCACTTTGGCATTACTTCATAGAAGACTTTGGTAAGTCAAACTATGATTTTTAGTTGAATTTGTCATCTGGGTAACTGCTATTGTGCTATTTTTTCAACAATGGATAGAACCCAATCATGAATCCAACGTAAGAGCCATCTGTTTAAATAGATCAATCATCTGTTGTAACAGATGAGACATCTATTTCAATGGAAGAATGATATATTGGATTTATTTTTATGGTTCTATAGATCATAAGATGAATCGAATAGATGGCTCATCCATTGCAATAAATGTTTTATCTGTTTAAAAAGATTAGTTATCTGGTATAACGTAATAAATATCTATTGCAACAGATTATTAACCTATTGTAATAGAACCTGAGCTCTATTTCAATAGATAATTTGTCTATTGCAACAGGGTAAATATCTATTGCAACAGAACTTGAACTTGATTTGAGCATACGATAAATATTTGTTGCAATATATTAGTAACTTGTTGCGATAGAACTTGGTCTCGATTCTAACAAATCATTATCTGTTGGAATAGGTAAGTCATCTGTCACAATAGGTTAATTATCTGTTGCAACATATCAATCATTTGTTGGAATCAGCTTCAAAGGGGCCTCAGTACTATAGCATCAATCCCAATAGATATATAGTCTGGTGCAACATATGATTCACCTGTTACAACAAATCACTCATCTGCTGAAATTAGCTTCAGGAGTGTAACATGAATCCCAACAGGTAATTAATCTGTTCCGACTGATTACACATTTGTTGGGATTCATTTATAGCAATATGAAATCATTATCAACTTTTTTTAACAAATGACTTTATTTAGGTACCACTAATAGAGGGATCAATAACAATAGGGGTGAATTATCATGGTTAATGGATCGAGAAGAACAATAGATATATATGGTATTGGAAAGAGGGTAAAATACTAGAGACACTAGCTATAATAGTCCAAAGTGATGTTTCGTATGATGATTTTGTGAACTTAATCATCAACTATTATGAACTGGATTATCAACCAAAAGAACTCGTCATCATCTACATGCATAGCTCCTTTGAAAATTAGAGGGTACTGCCTTTCAAGATAACCGATCAGGTTCAATTTTATGCTTACTTAGTGATTCATCCAAGCTGGTGTTAAGGGTGTACGTGGTTGAAAATACGAGAGAGAATGAGAACCATAATGTAGAAGAAGAAGAAAAAAAGACATCTTTAATGATAGGTTGGATGATCTAGACATGAATATTCCATATGATGATCAAACATCTATGCCCGTTGCTGCGACCAATACGATGTGCAGTTCTTTTCAATCAACACAGTCTAGAAATCTTCAAGACAATAGGATGTGCTTTTTTATTAGAATGTCATTCAAGGATAAGATGAACTATCTAACACTTTATTTATTTCTTGCTTGAAAAAAGATTTCAGAATAAAGAAGCTGATTAATTTGAGCAGTGTCTTTTGCTTCAAATGTGCTAATTCAAACTTCAAATGGTGGTTGAGAGAGGTGAAGTACACAAGTTCTGACAGATTCATCATTCATAAACATAAAAAGCATCACACATATGGTTAGAAGCACATCTCGGGCCAAAATTCTTACGCCACGGCAATGGTCCTTGGTGAATATTTCAGGAGTACTTTCCCCGATGGCAAAAGTCATTTAACAAGGGTTATGGCCAATCAACTCCTTACCAAATTGGGTTTCCTGGTCAGTTATTAGAAGATATATACATCCATGGGGATTGACAAGGACTTGGTTAGGGGGACACACGAGCAGGGGTATGCAGTCCTGGATGCCTACCGTTACATGATTGAGTCCACAAATCCCGAAAGTAAGACGACATTTTATCTTAATGAATATGGAAGGTTCATGTACTTTTTTGTATCCTATTGTACTTGGATTAAAAGTTTTCAACATTTGAGAAAAGGCTTAGCCGTTGACGGTACCTTCTTGAGGAGCAGGTATAATGGAGTTCTTTTAGTGGCGGTGGCACAAGATGCGTAGAATCACATCTTTCATGTCTCTTTTTGTGTAGAGGATAATGAATGTGATGCCTCTTATGGGTTTTTCTTAACAACCATGAAGCTGTGTCGCAGATACCAAAGAGTTACATTTTGTATCAGATAGGCATCTAAGTATTCCAATTATAGGTTCACTTTCCTTCACTTTAAATTACTTTTGTTATTTTATCAGGCATCTTGGAGAGAACATTTAGACCAACTATCACAATGAAAGGGTCATGACCCTTTTTTTATAGAGAAACAAAAGCATATAGTAGAAAGGAGGTTTTAGACCATTTCAATCAAATAACAGATATAAATCCCAAGGTATCAAAACTTCTCATACGTGTTGGTTTCGAGAGATGGAGCCGGGCATTCTGTTCGACAAATAGGTACATTCTTATGAATTTAATGTCTTGTTTGAGTTACACGTCTAGTATGATGTCGTACTAAGTGATTCTTTTGTATAGGTGCAATTTTATGATATCAAAAATAGCTGAATCAGTGAATTCATTGTTTGGCGGTGAAAGAGAATTTCCCATCAAGGCTCTGTTTGAAAAAATAAACAAGAAGTATTGCTAGTTTTTTAGCGAATGGCATGTGCAGTTCAAGTGCCCAAAAAAACTTGATTTTTTCTCGAAATTGAAAAAATAATATCAACGAACATCAGTTTGGGGAATATGTTATTATCTCATAAAATAGCAGATTACAAATTCAATATCACCGATCATGGTGATGTTGCCATGGTCGATCTTCAAACAAGATCTTGTACGTGCTGAGTGTTTGACTTGGAAAAAATACCCTGTCCACATGCTATGGCAGCGCTTCGAGCTCAATACAGTCATAAATATAGATTTGCAGTTTACGAGCACTCCTCTTAATATTATTCATTGGAAAAGTATGGAATGACATATAGTAGGCATATTAATCCGGTGCCTCCCAAAGAATCTTAGGTTGTTCCTTTAGAGCTTATGGGGAGATTAATACCTCCTCCATATATTGACCCAAGCACTATAAAATCGGGAAAAAGCCATATAAGAGGAGACATAGAGTTGGAGAATCATTTTCATCAAGAAGAAACGAGTGCTCCATATGTAAACGCGCTGGCCACAAAAGAACTACATGCCTGCATCATAATCCACCATGATCGTTTTAGTTACAAAAACTTGTGTTGTTATTTTTGGTAGATTTTTATATATTTAAATCATTATTTTGAACGTAATGTTATCATTTATTATATATAAAATATCTTTTTTAATAACTTGTGTACCGATAAAAAGAGGTAAAACATGAATTAAATAATACAGCAGACCACAAGTATTTTTAACAGATTACCCATCTGTGGAAATAGATGAAATTAGCTGGAAGAACACAATACAATTCCATCAAACTAAAATATTTTCCTCCAACAGATGATAAATCTGTCTCAATAGATGGATAATCTGTTGACAGAAATCCAATCGATGACTAATCTGTTCCAACACAAGGTCTATCTGTTGAAAGAACTCAAAAACCAAAATTGCTATTGCTACTGGATTCAAAATTGCTCCTTACCTCCAACCGTCGACATGTTACATAGGGCATTACATTACATATATGTTTAGAAGAAAAATACAAAATGAAAATTGAATAAGAATTAAAAAGCCAACATCGACTAAAAATAAATTTTTCATCAAACGAAAAACAAAATACATTAGGTATAGATCCGATATAGAAAAATTAAAATACATATGCTAAAAGAAAAAACACATTTTAATTCTAATTATTTTTATCATCATCATCATCATCATTAATAACAGCTGACCAATCAACTCGCAGCAATAGCTCCCTCATTAATCTCTACATTTCTCTGAACATCATCACTCTCATGGCGACCAACTCCCTCTGCAGGTCATTAACCTACCTCTGAAGTTCTCACACTATTTTGCATAAAATAGTAATATCCCAAATAGGATCATCCATATCTAGAACACGCATAAATTGACAAATGTAAAGAAAAAGAGTCCAAATATAATACAACGTATACTACCAATTGATAGATTTACGCCAGAAAAAACTTACCTCAACGATAATGGAATATGCTCTTTGATGAGAATTGGTTGAAAATGTAATATGAAAAGAAATAATGCAAGAAATAAATAAAGTTTAGTAGAATGAAGATTAACGAGGGACCTATTTATAGGGGATTGAATCTAGGATGTGTCAGGCCAAAAGGCACGACTGTTAAGATCCATTGTATTAATTATATTCAAACTGGTGACATTTTATTTTCTGTGAAAAGTCGCGACTTTTTATTTTTTTGTTAATACTTCTCACCTTTTCAAAACTATTTTGAGACTTGATAATAGCCATTATTATTGAGTTGTTACAATAGATCGTCCAACTGTCACAACAGATTTACCATCTGCTGTAATAGATTGTCTGTATGTGCAATAGATGAGACATCTATTACAATATATGTATTGACTATTGCGACAGATGGACCATCTTTTGGAGATGTTTTGATTTCTTCTAACAACTGATTCATCAGTTGTAACAAATGGAGAATTCAATTCATCAACTATTTTGAATGTGTTAGATAAAAAGTCACCACTACCTCTTTTTTAATAGTCATCACATGTGTGCAGATAAATAAACACTGCCTAGTCTGTCACAATAGATTTACCATCTATTGCAACATATAGATTATCTATTACAACAGATGGACTATATATTGGAGGAGATGTTTTGATTTCTTCTAATAGTTGATTCATTAGTTGCAATAGATGGAGAATTTGGTTCATTGGCTATTTTGAATGTGTTAGATAAAAAGTCATGACTCTTAACCTCTTTTTTAATAGTCATCACATGCATGAAGATGAATAAACTATATATGGTCTATCACAATAGATTTACCATCTGTTGCAACATATGGATTATTTGTTGCGACAAATGGACTATATGTTAGAGGAGATGTTTTGATTTCTTCCAACAGCTGATTCATCAATTGCAACAAATAGAGATTTTGATTCATCGGCTATTTTGAATGTGTTAAGATAAAAAAGTCACGACTCTTCGCACCTTTTTTTATTAGTTATCACATACATGTAGATGAATAAACAACACTATCTTGATAGGGTAGGAAGAATAAGGTGCGTGTAATGGATCTACTTTTATGCGTGGGATTTATGTGTTATTGATCAAGCTACTGTGATAGACACACACAAAGTACAATGATTTTGTGAATGAAGTTTTCTACCGATTAGACACTAATCCTTCAAACAAGATCTTGCATTGTATAGTTTAGTTTGATAGGTGCGAACTGATAAGGCTAAAGGGTTTGAAGATGGTGGTGTCGAGACCCTATTATAGTTTAATGACAGTCTATGCTCATGTTTTTGTGTCAATTTTGGGGAAGGGTTCAAGTTTTTTGCGGCAGTGTAAATATCTAATAGTGATTGGACCGGTTTAAATGGTGTAATGGACTTCTTGAAAGGCCTCCATAGCCTTGCACTGCAGCAAATAATGATGGAATTAATAGAAATTCCCCTGGTCCAAATTTATATGGATGGATTACTGGACGAGACTTTTATACAGCAAAAGATGCCTGGGAGAATACCTGTGCAAAAGGGGGGGGGGGTGGAGAAGGCCATATATCATCTAAGACCTTATTTAAGAGGAAATATAGGGAAGCAAGTGAGGAACTTCTAGTGAATCTATCTAATGAAATTGACATAAGAAACAAAAAAACTGGATGAGCTTTAAATATGGAAGTGTACAAAAATATAAAAATCTGTCAGTCATTGAAGAAAAAGAAGAATGGTCAATAGGATTGAAGCTGGACACTTTGCTCGAGAATGCAGTGTGGCCTGAGTGAAGACTCTCACAAAATGCAGGACTAGAACTCTAAGGAAGAAGCTTCACTAGCACAGAAAATTAGTATGATTATCGGTCAGAATTGAAACCTAAACCAACAACTCCTAAATTAAAAATAAGAGAAGCCAAGGCATCAATTTCTGAAGTCTAACTTGTATGACATGCCTTCTGTTTATGGTTCTAATCAAGTCAATGGCAGTAGAGAAAAAAAGGTCTGTAGTTGGGAAGAAATCCCATTTCTTATTATTTCCACTGCCTTTGACCTGACTAGAGCCATAAAAGGAGGCATAGGATGCAAGTTTAACTTGATAAATTACCATCTTGTCTTGATCCCATATTTTAATTCAGGAGTAGGTGGTTAAGGTTTCAATTCTGAATGACAATCTTACAACCTTCCATGCTTACAAGATGCTTTCTTAGAGTTCTTGTCCTGCATTTTGTGGGTCTTCATTGAGGCCACGCTCGCTAGTTGCAATCTCTAGTAAAGTAACCAGATCTAGTCCTCTTCACCATTCTTATTTTTCTTCAACGACTAATGGATTTTAATTTTTGGATACACTTTTACATATGCAGCTCATCCAGTTTTTTATTTTTTATGTCAATTTCATCAACCAATTTTTCTAAACTTTCATTTCTACCCTGTGATTCCTCTTAAATAAGCCTGAGATGATATATGGCCATCTCAACCTCCCCCATCTCGCATAGGTATTCTCCCAAGCACCTACTACTGTATAATAGTCTCCCCCAGCAACCCATCAATATAAATTTGGAACAGGGGCATTTCTATTAGTTCCATCATTGTTTCCTACAGTGCGAGGCTTTGGAGGCCTTTCAAGAAGTCCATTGAGCCATTAAAACCAGTCTAATCACTATTAGATATGTAAACTACCGCCAAAAACTTGAAACCTTCTAACAAATTGACACAAAAATATGAGCATAAATGGTCATTAAATTATAATAGGCTATCGAGACCATGTACTTGTTCCCTCAGCCTTTCTAGTTTGAACCTAACAATCTTAACTATAAAATGCCATATCTTGTTTAAAGGATTAACACCTAATAGGTAAAGAAAAAACATTCACAAAATCATAGTACTGGATGTGTTTTTTCACGATAGGTTGATCAGTAATACATACCTCCCACATATGACTGCGTATGGACTCCCACATCAGAAACAGCCTTTCCACTTCTTCAGAGGTAGAGGTATGCACTGCGTACATCTTACCCCCCCCCCCAAACCCCACTAGGTGGGAATACACTGGGTTTGTTGTTGTTGTTGTTATTCCTTTGAACCCATCTTTACTCTAGCCTTAAATGTTGGTTAGGTAAAAGTGGATCAAGTTTCATTTCCTCTTATCTACCAAAAAGAAAAATACATTTGATGTCAAACAAGAGAAGAACAAAAATAACATTACAAAAGGGTAACACAAAATTGAGTGAATCAATAGATAACCAATTTGATGCAACAATTACCCATCTGTTCAACCGATGAGGCATCTGTTGCAACTGATGGATGACATATTGCAAAAGATGGTTCATCTGTTGGAATAAATCAAACCAGCCTCACTACTGGTTTGATTTCTTCAAATAGCTGCTTCGTTTGTACAAAAGGGTAACAAAAAATTGAGTGAATCAACAGATGACCAATCTGATGCAGCAGATTACCCATCTATTCAAACAATTGCTTTGTCTGTTCCAGAAACTAGTTCATCAAACTATGCTAACAACAAGGCTTTTTATGTTCTCCCAACAAATGACTTTTTTCACATATTTTAATAAATACAATGGTTCGTTCATTCATGACTTAAAAGTCACCTTTCCTTCAATTTTCTCAATAAATAGGAAACTGGTAATGGGTAAATCACTAATAGAAACAAATGTAAATATCTAATTTAAATGACATATAAAGAAAAATACGAGATGGAAAGAGCAATAGTGAACCACACCTGCAATGTGAAAAAAGTAAAGGGATCAGAAAATGCAGTTCAGTCGAGAAAAGATATTGATCGATTGAGATCCGAAAGGATCCTCATCCAAAAAAAGAGAGAAAAGAGAGGAAAAAAAGGAAAAGAAAGATAATTGAGAATAAAGAAGAGTGATAGATAAGTTGAGTTGTATTACTTCATGGATGAAGGAAGAGTATTCTTCTAGATATGGGTTTTAAATATTCCTTAATAACTTTTGAGGGGCACGAGGAGACGACGACATTGAAAAGACTAGATAAGACTACTCACTCAGGAGATTTTTGAGTTATCCAAGTAATATTTTTTACCACCTTAGAATTTCAACTTTTTTATCTCGGATAGGAAATACCTAAATTGCTTTAAAAAGGGGGGTCTTAAAACATCTAAGTGCAACAAATAATAATTTCTATTTGAAATTTCCAAAGCTTGGTCATCTATCATAATAGATGCAACACCTGTTTGATAATTTGCAATAGATGCATAATATGTTGCAATATATGACTTAATCTGTTTGATTAAATCCAACAAAAAAGACATCTATTGCAACAGGTTTAACATTTGTTTTTATACAATTTCAAATGATTTTACATGTTAACTAATGCCTTAATTTATTAATCTAGGACTAGGGGAGAGTTCTCATAGGTTCAAATACAACTTTAATTGAGTCATTTGGTAATTGCATGATGAGACGGTATTGCATTCCTCCCGAGAAGAGTCATCGATCGATCACTCCAAGCTAAATCGATTCGTATTACCTCATATGTTAATCTAGGACTAGGGGTGAGTTCTCATAGGGTCAACTACAATAGATGGCAGTGCCAATTTGAAAATTTACAACAAATAGATAATCTATTTCGATATATAACAGAATCCATTTGATAATTTATAATAGATTGGTAATCTATCACAACAGATGACTTAATCTGTTTGATAATTTACAATAGATGAATAATCTGTTGCAACAAATGACTTAATCTGATTGACAAATTTTAATAGATGGTTAATCTGTTGCAACATATTGAACACTTTTTTTATACAATTTCAATTGATTTCACATGTTAGACTAATACCTTAATTGATTAATCTATGTCTAGGGGCGAGTTCTCATAGGGTCAACTACAACTTTAATTGAGTCTTTTGGCAATTGAATGATAAAATGGTATTGCGTTCCTTCAGACCAGAGTCATCGATCGATCACTCTGAACTAAACCGATTCTTACTACCTCATAGTTAGAGTAATACCTTAATTGATTAATGTAGGACTAGGGGCGAGTTTTGATAGGGTCAACGACAACTTTAACTGAATATTTTAGCAATTGAATGATGAGACGACATTGTATTCCTCCAGACAAGAGTCATCGATTAATCCCTCTAAGATGAATCGATTCTTACTGCCTAATATGTTAGACTAATACCTTAATTGATTAATCTAGGACTAGGGGTGAGTTCTCATAGGTCAACTACAATAGATGGCAATGACTATTTGATAATTTACAATAGATGGGTAATTTGTTGTGACATATGACACAATCTATTTGATAATTTACAACAGATGGGTAATCTATCGCAACAGATGACTTAATATGTTTGATAATTAACAATAGATGAGTAATCTGTAGCAATAAATGACTTAATCTATTTGATTACTTACAACAGATGGTTAATCTATTGCAACAGGTTGAACATTTATTTTTATACAATTTCAATTGATTTCACATGTTAGACTAGTACCTTAATTAATTAATCTATGACTAGGGGCGAGTTCTCATAGGGTTAGCTATAATTTCAAATGAGTCTTTTGGCAAATAAATGATGAGATGGTATTATGTTCCTCCGAACAAGATTCGTCGATCGATCACTCTGAGCTGAATCGATTCTTACTACCTCATATATTAGACTAATACCTTAATTGATTAATCTAGGACCAGGGGCGAGTTCTTATAGGGTTAGCTATAACTTCAATTGAGTCTTTTGGCAATTAAATAATGAGGGTATGACTAAACTGCATAGAATCCCATTATAGGGTATGACTATACCATACCAATTGTACCCTCTAATATGAGTAGTACCTACCACTCGTACCCTAGGCCTCCTCCTTAGACCCAATACCATCAAACGTATGATTTACCCAAACCAAGTCATACCCAAGCATATGAATAGTACCATTGACCCATACCACTAGTAGAATAGAATCACAAGAAGTTTGTACACTGTCCGTTGTATGATTCCATGGTACGACTCATACCCTAACTTATGACTTATGTTGATCCACTTATACTTAGATCTAAGTTATTTTACTGAGTCTTAGATCAAGTAAAGAAAAAACCCAAACCAAACTACCCGTATTCGACCATACGACTCGTACCAACCTAAGTTGTACCCATTTCATATACCAATACAATCCACTAACCAACACTAGTCAACATACAAAAAAGGTATACCACTCATACCTCATTACACAATTGGTATCCACCAGTCGTATGTTGTCCAGAACCCCGAAATCCAAAAAATTTTCTAAGGGTCCCAAACCTAGGGTGTTTTAATTTGGGATTTTTTTAGTTGTTGGATTGATGAAATGCAAGACTTGGGTTAGTTGGACCATTTGGTATAAATTAAAACCATATAATTGAAATACTTAGTTGGTTTGCTTATGCCTTAAGTGAATTAGACTTCATTACTCATGTTTAGCATAAGAATGCCTTAGCTTGCTCAAGATTAAGTAAAATGCTCTAGTCACTTATGCTTAGGGTAGGATTGGACTTAGTTGCATACAGTAATGAAGGTTGTCTTATTTTCCATTTGACTTAGTTAATGTATTTGGGAATAATCTCTACCTTAGGACTAATTGTGGCTTTCTATACATCTAAAAATAGATTTAGATACCTTAAGCCTAGTTCGGGTAAAATTTTCCTAAAATGGAACATGGGGATTAGAAGTGGACTCTTAACCTACTTTATGCTATGACACATATTAGGTTTTGCAAAAAACATTATGCTAATTATATCCTTGAAAATGTGTATTGAGAAATCTTTATGCATGATGATTATGTTGGTTAAGTTAGGGTTGACGCCTATTAATTATGCCATTATTTATGCTATTGATGATACTACTCATGATATTTATTATATATATATATACACTTTTGAGTTTGGAAGACGATTATGATGTTAATTATATATACCCGATTTGAGTCCAGAGGATGATTTTGACATTATTGATTATATACTGATTTAAGTCTGGCTATTGATCATATTTATCGGTTTGAGTCCGACTATTGATTATTTACTAGTTCAAGTCTGCTATTAACTATACTTATTAATTCGAGTTTGGATATGCATAACACTATTTTATGACATACTTTTCATGATTAATAACATCAGGGTGTGAGATTGAAGGTAGTAATTTGGATAATTTGGAAAATGAGGAAATCGTTATAATATGGCATGACATAAATAAACTTATACATAATGACTAGTTAACAAATAATGGTTTAGCGGTGATAAAGGTTAGCTAGAATGGTGGTTGATTGATTTATTTTATCCTTAAGTGTGCTTTCCAGGTGTGTGGGAATCTGTGATAATTTGTTCTGTAACACCCCAAGTTTTTGGTCCTTGAATATTTCTAAATTTTATCCTCACATTTCTAATTATGACTCCCTTGATGAGTTGTAAGGAGTCTTGAAGAGTTGTTAGACTCGAATAGTAACAAAATTATTAAGTGTATAGCTGAGTTCTACTCTGACTACTAGTGGCTGACTATGAGTCATAGGACTTATTATGAGTCGTTGGGGGCAAATCATAGGGTATCCAATGTATACCACAAATGGTTGTTGAGTTGACTATGACTGTACCCTATGAGTCATAGGGTCCCATTATGAGTAGTATAGGATGAGTCATAGGGTCAATAGATTGTGAATGCCTTGGAGACTGTCTTGTCTATAACTTATGGTGATGAGTCGTATAGTGACCCGCAGTCACTAACGATTAAATTTTAATATTTAAATTAAGGGCACTTTAAACAATTTCCTTCTCACCCAATTAAAACCCCATGTTCATAAAGCACTTAGGAAGGGTTGTTTCTTATCTATAACGTACTCAACACTTCCAAAGCTATCTTAAATTCTCTCAAGCATCCATACTTAGGTTTTCTAAGAAGTAGGTTATCCAAGAGCTCTAGGGTTGAATTCTTTTCGTGAAACTTCGTATTTCAGGCATGTTACTCTTCCCTAATTATTAATTTGCTAAAAACATAAGTTTCAAAGTGTTGTTCATATGGTGTTAAGGTTGGTTTTGAAAACATGGGTTAAGGGTTTCGAGTAACTATTGTTTTTATGATGTTTGATGTTTGATGTTTGTCCCGGCATGGTTAATGTTTATATAGTGGTTTTAAAAATCAAATTGATGCATGGGAATAGTGAATAAACTAGAGATTGTGATTTCCCAAACTTATGACTTTTGAAGTGGTTATGCCCCCAACCCTATAGTGTGAAATTGATTTTGAATATGAAAAATATGCATATTGAACTACTCTTGAACTATTGCATAATGTAAAAAGATTAATGAGGCATAATGATTATGAATTAAACCTTATAGGGTTGTGTAACTCCCCCAGGATTGAACCAAAGGGGGTTGTGAATTCCCCCAAGTGATGGTAATGGTTTGGCATGTTGATGTTACCTCGCAAGTGTAATTGGTGTGCGATACCAATAAGGTATGCCAAAATGTATTTCATGGTTCAAGAAATGATAGAGTATATGCTAATTATTTTAATTTATCTGTAATAAGGGTTGTGTAGCTGAGTCATGAAAGCAGAGGTCTCGAAGGACCAATTCTTGAAACTATAATTGCCAATGTAGGGGTCTATATGGCCGGGTGGTCTGAGTCCCCCTTATTAATATCATTTGATTAGGAGGTTTGAGTACCCCGCATCGTATTATATGATTTGGTGCTTGTGTCTCCCTGATAAGTTGGGAGGTTTGAGTTCTTCATAGTGTATATGTATCCTCTTTGGTTCGTGAAGCCACGCACAATAGGGCCCAACCAACTTGAGAAGAGTTGGGACCATATAGCCTTTGGTGCCTTCTTATGTTATGACAATTAAGCTAGACAGTCTAGACTAAAGTTTTAAAGTGCATGTTAAGCCTTGTTCCCTATCCCAGTATGTGATACACATACACACACACACATATATAGATGTACATTATGCATTTGATCATGTTCAATTGTTTTGAATTATTGATCACAAAATTATGTTATCCTCACCCCTGAGTTACATGCTAGCGTTCACCCCACTAACTTTCTTCGAACGTTGTATCCCCATGCGATACAGGTACTAGAGATACCTCTACTTTTCCTGTGTAAACTTAGGGGGATCGACTCGGTTCATCGATTCACTGTGGTAAAGTGGTGAGATTTCATTCTTCAGAATACTTAGACATTTTATTAGTTATTATCTTGGCTTAGGATTGAGAGTTTACACTATGATTTATATTATCATTGTCATTGTCATTTGTTAGAGTCAGGGACTTATCCCTACTAAGATTGGTTATAAGATCTTTTCTTAGAAGGCTTTATTGGATTACTATGGACAAGGTGATGTTGGTCGGTTGATTTGGCTGGTCAATGGTTATCGGTTATAGAAATATGCTTTATACTTAAACATATCTTGCTATTTTCCTGGAATTTATCCAACCATTTGGGATATTGTGTTGTGTGGTTAAGTGAAAAGGGGTTGTCTTTGGTCCTTGGTGGACCCGAGAAACCCATCATGGCCAGGCCTTAGTTTGGGTCATGAAAAAGACAATATTAGAGAGCCTATGTTCGGTTTCATTGGGTGTCCACAAAGACGATTCAAGTAGAGTCTTTCTTATGGCTGTGTAGCACACCATACTTATAGGGGAGAGGCTATGAGATATTTATGAATGTTCCCTTTCTTATTTTTCTTTTTTGAGCTATAGAGTCTAAGGTCTTAAATCTCCTCTAATTTTTCTATGTTTGCCTTTCAGATCATGACTTCTAGAAGATCTAATGTTCGTGGAAACTCTTTTGTCCCATCTGTGGATGGAGCTCATCCTACTCCAATAGTTCAGACCTAGTTGAGGGTCGTTTCTTTTGATTTCTTTGAAGGAGCTCCACCAATTCCCTCTGTCTCTCATCAGGCACCCCAAGTTAGCATGTCTAATATTGACTTTTGCCAGTCGATTCATTTGCTTACCCAGTTTGTGGCCTCCCAGACTAGGTGTGTTGCTTCTATTCTCTATCCTCTTGGGTCATTAGATTTTGCCAATATTTAAGGTTGAGTCCTCCTATTTTCACTGGTTCTAAAGTTGAGGAAGATCTTTAAAATTTCATTGGTGAGATGGAAAATATATTTCGTATGATGCATATTACTGATGTGGAGGGTGTAGAGTTTGTAGCTTATTAGTTGAAGGACATAACATACACATGGTATGAAAAGTGGGAGAAACTTAGGGGCAATGAGGCTGAGTTTGTTTTGTGGGACAACTTTTCTAGTGATTTTTTGATCACTTCTTTCCTCAAGAGTTAAGAGCGGCAGAGGTTGAGGAATTCATGATAAAGCAAGGTAGGATGATCATAAAGGAGTATGCCTTAAAGTTTCACCAATTGTCGAATTATGCTCCTGAACTAGGGTTTACCATGAGGGCTAGAATAAGGAAGCGTACCTCTGAGTTGTCTAGTGAGTGAATATTAGAGAGCAAGTCTACCTTATTGAATAAGGATATGAACATATCTAGACTTGTGGTGTCTATGGAGCAAGTGGAAGAGGAAAAGAAGAAGCAAACAAAGATGAAAGAATGGCAGAATAAGAAGGTTTGATATTCAGATTAGGGTAGAGGTCCAAAGCAAAGTGGTAATGATAGTGGGAAGTGATCTAAGAAGAAGTGGGGCAATTCTAGTTCTTACTCTATGACTAGTGCTCCTTATCCAAAGTTGTCGAGTGATCATCATTTTCAGTATAATTATAGGTTTAGAGTACTAAGAGCCCAACCTGAGGATAGTAGGGCTCAACCAGCACCCTCGTATCCTCCTTGTAGATTCTTTGGTTAGGTGCACCATGATATTTTTGAAGAAAAGAGGCGCAAATGATTTAAATGTGGGAAGATTGGTCATATGCAAGGGGATTGTCCATCTAGAGCATTTTTTGGGTCAAATAAGATTCCTATTGCTACCTCATCAGCTTCTACACTAAAAGGTAATGCTTATACTTTTGGCTCTGGCACTAGTCTAAACCGTTTTATGCTCTTACTATGCACAAAGATTCTGAGGCATCCCCCTATGTTATTACTGGTAAGATCAAACTCTTCTCTAGTGATATATATTACCTACTTGATACTAGGTTTACTCTCTCTTATATGACCCCTTATGTCGCTGTCTATTTTGGTTTTGATCCTAAATATATTTTGGACCCCTTCTTTGTATCCACCCTAATAGGTGCTCTATTATGGTTAGAACGGTCTATAAAGGTTGTTTGATGTCGGTCTATGGTAAGGAGACCTTGGTAGAATTGATAGAGTTGAAAATGTTAGACTTTGATGTGATTTTAGGGATAGATTGATTTAAATTATGCTATACGCCTCTTGATTTCATATTTGAAGGGTCAGGGTAAGTTTCCATTTCCCAAATAAGCGACTGATTGAATGGGACAGTAGTTCTCTAGTACCTAAGGAAAGGTTTATTACATATTTTAGAGTCTGGAAATTGGTTTCAAAAAAGTGTGTCTCTATCACTTAGTGCATGTTAAAGATTCTAGATCCAAAGAAAAGAATGAATTCCCTTTTATTTTTAGGATCCAAGTATGAGGAGGATCCACAGGAGTTTCATGTTATGGTTCAAAAGGTAACTGATATTATGGGTGTCACTTCGAGTGGGAGTGTAGAGTTGGCTACTTACCAATTGCAAGATGTAGTTCATATGTGGTATAAGCAGTCGAAAGAGGATAGAGGTGCTGAGGCAGAGCCTGTAGCGTGGGAGGAGTTTGCCATGACCTTTCAAGATAGATTCTTCCTTTTGAAGTTGAGAAAGATAAGGTGATGGATTTTATTAACTTGAAACAGGGTAATATGAGTCTAAAGAAGTATTCTCTTAAGTTTAGTCAGTTGTCGAGGTATTCTTCTTCGATGGTGGTTGATAACAGGTCTAGAATGAGTAAGTTCATTTCTGGTATATCTAATAGTGTTGTTAAGGAGTGTAGAACTGCTATGTTTATTAAGGAGATGGATATATCTATGCTTATGGTCTATGCTCAACAGATTGAGGAACAAAAGCCTAAAGAAAAAGAGAGAGAATAAGAGGGCCAGATTAGGTAGCTTTAATTTTTCTCAGCCTAGGTCAGAGGGTGGTAAATGTTCTCAGTTCCATCAAAAGTTTTCATCCCTAACTCCATCTTCAGCTAATGCACCAATGACAAAGTTTCGAATGACAATTGTTATAGAGCGCCAGGCTCTAAGTCCTAGGGTAGTGTAAACAGCGGTTGTACTAATCCTCTCTACTAGAAATATAGTAGGAATCATCAGGGTGTGTGTAGAACTGACAGTGATATGTGTTTTAGGTATGGAAAGCCAGGCCACAGAGTTAGGGATTACCCAAAGAGTGGTCAGCAAGGTTAGTCGAATCATCTGTCAGTCCCATCCGATCGCCTCACTCAGCAAGGTGCCACATCCAGTGTAACCAGAGGGTAGCTCCAAAATGGATTGTATGTACTCATTCCCGTTATGATCAGGAAATCTCTCTTGATGTGGTTACGGGTACGTTACAGGTCTTTTATTTTCATGTTTATTCTTTGTTAGATCCTAAAGCTTTACTTTCTTTTGTAACCCCCTATATAGCTATCAATTTTGGTGTTAGTATCAAAACTCTAGTAGAGCCTTTCTCAGTGTCTACTCTATAGGGTAAATCTCTCACAGCCAAACGAGTGTACTAAAATTGCCTAGTCACAGTATCTTAGAAAATCACTTCAATAGACCTTGTAGAGTTAGAGATGACTAATTTTAATATCATTCTCGGCATGGCTTGGCTCCACTCATGATATGCTTTAGTTTACTATAAAAATAAAGTTGTCCATTTTTAGTTTCCCAATAAACTAGTTATTGAATAGAGGGGTAGTACTTCAACGCTTAGGGGTCAGATTGTGTCATATCTTAGCGCAAGAAAAATGATATCCAAGGGGCGCATTACTATCTGGTTTCAGTAAAAGACTCTAATTTTGAGACTTCAAGTCTCGAGTAAGTTTTAGTAGTAAGAGAATTTTAAGATGTTTTCCCTAAAGATCTTCCCAGAGTTTCTCCCAAAAGAGAAATTGACTTCTGAATAGATCTTTTTCTAAATACCCAGCCTATCTCTATTCCGCCCTACAAAATGGCTTTAGTTGAGCTTAGGAAGTTGAAAGAACAGTTGAAAAATCTCTTAGATAAGAGATTTATCAGGCCCAGTATTTCCCCATTGGGTGCTCCAGTCCTTTTCATGCATAAGAAAGACAACTCTCTCAGAATGTGCATCGACTACCATCAGTTGAACAAAGTCATAGTCAAAAATAAGTACCCACTCCACAGGATTGATGACTTATTTGAGAAACTTTAGGGTGCCAGTTATTTCTCTAAGATAGACGTCAGATCTGGCTACATCAGCTCAGAGTCAGAGAATGTGACATTCCAAAAACATCTTTCAGAACTTGATATGGTCACTTCAAATTTCTAGTTATATCTTTTGGAATAACGAATGCCCCAACAGTTTTCAAGGACATGATGAATAGAGTGTTCAACTAGTACTTGGACATGTTCATCATAGTCTTTATTGATGATATTCTTGTCTACTTTCGTAGTGAAAATGATCATATGGACCAACTCAGAGTCATATTGCCGAATCTTAGAGCCCATCAGTTGTTCTCCAAATTCAGTAAGTGCGAGTTTTGGCCATATTATTTTTGGGTAGGATGAGTATGTTGTGTGTTGATGGTTTGATACAACATGTTTTGGTAGAAGTTCATGGTGTGTGTTACTTTTTACACCAACGAGCCACTAAGATATATCGTGATTTGAGAGAAATCTATAAGTGAAGTTGTATGAAGAGGGATATTGTAGAATTTATAGCTAAGTGTTCCAAATTTTAGTAGGTTAAAGTTAAGCACCAGAGGCCTAGTAGTACAATACAGGAGTTAACATTCCTACTTGGAAGTGAGAAGAGGTGAACATAGATTTTGTGATGGGTTTGCCTTGTTCGCATCATCAACATAATTCGATATGGGTTATTATAGATAGAATGACCAAATCAGCCTATTTCTTTCCAGTTTATACTTTTTATTTAGATGAGGATTATGCCAAGCTCTATATTAGAGAGTTTGTTAGGTTTTATGGAGTCCCATTGTCTATTATTTCTGATAGAAGTACATAGTTTACCCTTCACTTTTGGAAAACTTTTCAAAAAGGTCTTGGTACCCAAGTTCATCTCAGTACAACTTTATATCCTCAAATAGATGGTCAGGTAAAGAGAACTATTCAAACCCTAGAGGATATGTTAAGGGCTTGTGTTCTTGACTTTAAGAGTAGTTGGGATGATCACTTACCATTAATAAAGTTTGCCTACAATAACAGTTATCACTCCAGTATTCAGATGGCTCTATGTGAGGCTCTCTATAGGTAGAGATGTAGATCTCCTATTGGTTGGTTTGAGGTAGGTGAGGTTGCTTTGATAGGATCAGATTAAGTGTTTGATGCAATAGAGAAGGTTCAGTTGATTAGAGAGAGTCTTAAGATATCCTAAAGTCAGCAAAAATCCTATGCAAATGTGCGTAGGAGAGATCTTGAGTTTGTAGTTGGTGATTTGGTCTATTTGAAAATCTCACACATGAATGGAGTGAAAAGATTTGGCAAGAAGGGGAAACTTAGTCCCCAATATTTTGGCCCTTACCAAATCTATAGTTCCTTTAGAAAGCACAGATGTTCAAGATAGCCTTTCTTATAAAGAAATCTCAGTCGAGGTCATTGATCATCAGATTTGTAGACTAAGGAACAAAGAAGTTCCCCTTGGTCAGAGTTCTTTGGCGGAATCAGTCTGTTGAGGGAGCCACTTGGGAAGAAGAAGCAGATATGTGCACTAAGTACCCTTATCTTTTCTCCACAAACTCAAAATCAACGTAAGGTAACTATTTTTCTTAGATTATCTCTCTTCCATTCTAAGTTCCAACTATATAATCATTCTCATGTCATTGTATGCATTCAAGAATCAGTTCAGTCATGTATCATGTTTCAGACTCAGTTATGTAATCATGTTTTCAGTTATGTATGTCAATTTATGATATCAGTTTCTCCAGTATTCTTAGCTTAATCAGTCTTATTCGAGGATGAATATTTCCAAGGGGGAGATGTTGTAATACCCCTTACTTTTCTTATCTCAGTTCACCTCCTAGTTGTATGCATAAGAGGCTTACAACCTAAGTATTTTGCATATCCTGCTACAAAAATGCCACAATCTCTGAATTAAACAAAAGTTATTTTAGTTAACAAGACGTAAAAAAATTCCTAATATGATTATACATACATAAATAGTAGCAGGTACACTTACAAACTAGCACACGCTTAATAAGCTATGTTTTCCACATACTCAACATCAAATGGGTGTGGGTTGGCAATTTGAGTGCGTTGACCCAATATATCCTTATATGTGTCCAGGTTCAGGCAGTTCGTACGTTCTATTTTTTCAAAAAATCCACTATCATACAAGTAAGTTGTCAACATCACCTCTAAAACCCAATGAAATTCTCTGCCACAATTAATAGGAACGTACACCTCATCCACCATATGCCAAGGCAAGCCCACAGGAATACTAAGTCTGTTAATCATGTTGGTTATTGATTCCTCATTTCTTACAACAATACATGATTCCATGTAGTTTTCCTGCATAGAAGAAGGAATATTTGAAGCATATGGATAATACGTATGATATGTCTTCTCAATATTTGATTTGAAGAAGCACTTTGTTGTTGTGAATATGTATTCTTGACCTAAATGATGCTTCAACTTCTTTTGCAAATGGTAGAATATCATGTCTATATGCTACACATAATATCAAAAATTAGAAATTCCAAAAATTATGAGTACAAATCAATCAAAACATCAACCCAAACAAAAAACTGTATATTTGGTTATCAAATTTGTATTTGAGTTTTATCAGACTGAAAAAAATAACACATAAACAGTTAAAAAATATAATCATGTTTGTGCATACGATGAACATGATTATGTGTAAATTAAGTACTTAAAGCCTGAAATTTATAAAAACCCTAGGTCAGTAATGCCAATTCTTTAAAACCCCCAAATAATTTACCTCACAATCAGTCCAATTTTGAAATTAGGGGTTCAAAATTATAATTTTCCGTCGGTGGAGATCCAATCAAGGAAAACCAAAATTGGCCAACTAATTTTGTGCAAAATGCTCCAATGAATGTTTCCTCTCTGAATACCATAACTGGTTACCCTAGAATTCAACTAATTTGAATTTTGATGAATTAAATAAGGTTAATATTGAGGGTGATGCTGCACAGTCTGTTGAGGACCCTAATGGTAAGTTTTCCCTACTATATCACTTGGTGGTGCTGTAAATTCTATTAATGGTAAGGTGCAAAGTGTTTTACATGATGGTAATGGAGGTGTTCATAGTGTTGAAGTCGTTAGTGATATGGTAAATGTTAAAAATATTGTTGTTTATATCCTACCCAAAACCAGACCAAAAAGTAGTTACAAACTTGTAATACCCCATAATATTCTAAGCTCGATTCAGATCTTAGGTGCATGCTTAAGGCGTCCAAAGCTTGAAAATTTCACTAAGTGTTGAGGACTTAGTCATTTTCTAAAGCCCTAAACTTTGATGATTCATTTTCAAGAGCCCTAAACTTTGATGATATTTATTTTGGCCTACCAACCTTGAGATCTTGATTTTTGAGTTGGATCATATTCGGTGGTGTTTAAGGTATGTCTTGGGGAAATTTCAGAATTTTCAGATGGGTGTAGTGTAACGCCCCAAAAATCTATCCTGAGACGTCACACGGTGCTTGGAACCACAAGTGATCCCAAGCTTACCCATGAGCTGGCATACTGTAAAGCAACTAAATTATAATGTAATAAATAACTATTTTGCTGTGTGGAAACATAATCAAACTAAAAATGTAAAATAGATACAATGATGATAAAGATTTACATCTGATAAATCTGAAGGGTGAAATTGAAATTACATGGCTTATTCTGACGGACATCTATGAAGCCTCGACTATATTGACTAAGATAGTTGGGACATTCCTCTAACTACCACTAATCAATAAACTTGAAAGTAAATGAACTGTACATGAACTAAAAATTGTCTAGAGTTCCCAAAGTAGGAGAACTCATCACCTGATAGCTGGAATCTGAAACTGCCAGATCGTGATGCATAGGCTATAACTGGTACCTACATTATAGGAAAATGTAGCCACACAGACGTATATGTGGATCAGTACTTCTAGAATGTACTGACTATGCAAGGGTGAATGCAATAAGTAAAGTTGATTTTATACGTAATCGTAAAACATGCATGTTAAGTGTAAGTAGACTCGTCAATTGGCTGGAATAAACTGAAAACTAAAATATCTTAAACCATGAGTTACAAACATTCTCTGATAAGATGATGAATCTCTACACTTAGTTTCTGTAATACTTTACTTTATTGATATAAGTATAACTAAAACTGAATACTAGGCTATAAATATAATGCCCCAAAATCCCATCCCGAGACGTCAGACGGTGCTTAAGGCTACAAGTAGCCCCAAGCTAACCCTTTGAGCTTGCTACTAAGTCTGGAAACTTACTTTAGGATAGAATAGCTTAGCAATAACACAAAATCATGTTCAATCAGACTGAAATAACTGAAAACTAAAATATCTTAAACCATGAGTTACAAACATTCTCTGATAAGATGGTGAATCTCTACACTTAGTTTCTGTAATACTTTACTTTATTGATATAAGTATAACTAAAACTGAATACTAGGCTATAAATATAATGCCCCAAAATCCCATCCCGAGACGTCAGACGGTGCTTAAGGCTACAAGTAGCCCCAAGCTAACCCTTTGAGCTTGCTACTAAGTCTGGAAACTTACTTTAGGATAGAATAGCTTAGCAATAACACAAAATCATGTTCAATCAGACTGAAATAACTGAAAACATTATTTGGATAATAAATACTAAATCTCAAGAACTTCAACTAATAGTCTGACAAGCCTCTACTTACTAAGGAACTAGAGAGTCATTGGGACAAACCCCTAACTGACTCGAGCTGAACTAAAAACAATGAACAATTGCTATCAAGATTGAAAATCTGATAAATAGGTCCTCAAACCATGAGGACTCACAAATTGTAAAAATATAGATAAAGTTACTCGGAGATCACTGTCGCTGCTGAGACTGATCACCTGAACCTACATTATGAGATAATGTAGTACATAGACATATATGTGGATCAGTACTTTGAGGATGTACTAAGTATATGGGGGTGCATGCAATAAGTAAACAATATCATAAATCTTTACAAAAATCAGGCATGCTAAATGAAAGTGATTCACATATAGCTTGAGTAAAACAATAGCTAAATCTCATAAATAATGACTAGTAAATCATATAGTGAAAGTATCATGAATCACTATCTTTAGTTCTAAAATCTGTATCCTTTTCTTATTCTGATAACCTTGTAAGCTAAATGAAATCTGAAACTTATTCTGCATAGGAATCACTTTATCTCAAAACTTTAACTCAATAAGCTTTCTCAAGAGTAGAGGACATCTTTGGAAACTTTGGGAGTTTAGGACTTTAGGATCCTTTGGACTTGAAACAATAACTTTCAAAAACATATATTTTTTTCATCTTAAGGAAAATAGGGGACTTGGAAACTTTGAAAACTTTTAAACTTAGGAACTCTAGGTACTTGGGAGTTTCTTCTGACCGACATAAAACATCTAAGCTTACATGGAGTCCAATTTCTTTCTCACGTTGGGGAGAGCTGTTCTATCCTTGCCACCAGAATAGAACCTTAACCTTAGTGATCACTTTCTTAGCCCACTGTGGGGAAATCATAAGCCTACGATGGTTCATAGTTCTGAGCAATGAGACCTTAGAATCATACCCGCTCGGTGCTAAATAAAACTCACATACTTAGGCTCGGAACTTTTAGGAAAATCCACCTTAAAATAGAACAAAAATGTATAATGGAAGCTAACTATGCTTATCTTTGCCTTAGATCAAAATATTATGGATTCCTATCTTAGGTTAGGATGAAATAGCAATCCTTCCTTACAATCAAGAAGCTTGTTCATTAAATCACGCTAATAACATAAGTTTCATGAAACATCAAAACTCATACTTGGGCTTAAAGCATATACATATACTCAAATAATCTCAAATTTCATAGTGAAGATTGAATCATTACATCTATCTTGGAAACACTTGAAAATAATAATTCATTATAGGGATGTGCAACTAATGGCATAAATTCTCAATTCAAAACATGAAATATGTGAAATAACATGCAACTCAAGACTTAAACAACTTATAAATTCATAAACTCAAAATAAAGTAATTTGGGCATAAACCGCACTTGAAAACCATGAAATTCTTTAACAAAAATCAAATCTTTGGTACAAGAACGAAAGAATTATTCATGTTCAAACCCCACATACCGTAGATTATGAACTTAGATGAACCCTTACTTTTGGGACTCTATTCGTGTCCTTGAACGGAGATTCTTAAAGCCTTTGGTTTGGGGATCTTAATTCTTGAATCAATTTTAAAAACAATTTGTGAAATCTTGAGTTTTCTTGAAGGTTGGGTTGAAACACCTAGCTTTGTTCTTGATGGAATTTAGTGAATTTTGCTATGTTTTTGTGTTTTGGGGAATAAATCTCGTGTTATGACTGAATAAGGGTGGGGAAATGACTTAATTTCCCCTTTGAGCATAAATTTTTAATAACTGAAATAAGATACACCCAATGATGCGTAGGTCGACTCGCCGTGCCGATGGTACCGATGCAATACAAAATGAGTCATGCCAAGTTAGCATCGAATCACTGCAATTTGACGCTGGTAGTTGGAGAAATATTAACCAACGCGATGGGCGATGCGACGTGCCAAAATTGTGTTGGTCCACTATTTTGGGATTCCAAACTGGTCTAAACAAGGTCTAAAAAATCCAAAACCTCTTTGGAAACACCTATTGACCTCCCTGATCATGAATTAACTAAAATATCAACTGTCGAAGGTCGGAATGGTTGGATATAAAATCCTCAAAGTTCAAAGGCTTGATAAATGGCTAAGTCCTAATACTTAGCCAAATTTTCTAAGTCTAGGAGCTCTTTCAGGCATGCTTTAAGGGAGTTAGACGATGAGGATTTTGTGGGGTCTCACAATATCTCCCCCTTGAGAAGATTCATCCTCGAATATCGCTAGTTAGGCTAAGAATACAGAGAAAACTGAGGATGTACAGCTGATGTAAATTACTAGACTGGCTCTACATTATTCTACAATTTTGAATACTTCTGTGAGTGCATTTATAAAGAAGGAACTATATAGCTAAATACATGCTTAGAAATGAACTGAATCAAGGAAAAGTAGTACCTTCGGCTAGATCTGAGTTTTATGAGAAGAGGTGAGGGTACTTGGCTTGCATATCTGCTTTTGCTTCCCAAGTGGCACCCTTAACAGACTGATTTCACCAAAGAATTTTGATCAAGGGAAATTATTTGTTCCTTAGTCTACGGATCTGGTAATCTAGGATCTCAACAGGAATTTCTTCATATCAGAGATTGTTCTGAATATCTGAGCTCTCTAAAGAATCTATAACAGCGGAGTAGCCAATGAACTTCTTAAGCATAGAGACAGGATGAACGGATAACAAATCTACAGGAAACTCAATCTCATAAGCTACTTTCCCAACACATCTCAAAATTCTATAAGGGCCAACATAACAGGGACTAAGCTTCCCCTTTTTGCCAAACCTTTTAACCCCCTATGATGGGTTAAATCTTAAGATATACCAAGTCATCAACTCCAAACTCAAGATACCTTCTTCTCACATCTGCATATGACTTCTGATAACTTTGGGCTATTTTCAACCTTTCTCTAATCAATTTAACTTTCTCCATAGCCTCAAACACTGTATCAGGCCCAAGCAAAGTGGCCTCACCCACTTCAAACCAACCTATGGGTGATCTATATCTTTTCCTATAAAGTTTCTCAAACGGGGACATCTGGATACTAGAATGATTACTATTGTTATATGCGAATTCAATCAATGGAAAATGCTCATCCCAACTACCTTTGAAATCAAGAGCACATGCCCTCGACATATCTTTTAGAGTTTGGATGGTCCTTCAACCTGACCATCTATGTATTGATGAAAGGTGTTACTAAGATGAACTTGGGTACAAAGACCCTTTTGAAAAGCTCTCAAAAACTTAAAAGTAAACTGAGTACCCCTATCTAATATGATCGACAAGGAAACTCTATACAGTCTGACCAACTCTCGGATATACAACTTAGCATAATCCTCAGCTGTTTAAGATGTATGCACTGGTAGAAAATGGACTGACTTAGTCATCCTATCTACAACAACCCAAACCGAATCATGATCATGACACAAAAGGGGTAAACCAGTCACAAAATCCATATTCACCTCTTCCTAATTCCAAGTGGGGATACCACACCCTTGCAATGTTCTACCAGGCATTTGGTTCTCTATCTTAGCCTGTTGAAAAGTTGTACACTTTACTACAAACTCTCCTATATCTTTATTGATACCACTCCACTAATAGACTTCCCACAAGTCGCGATACATCTTTGTAGCGCTGGGGTGAATAGAATATCGTGCACCATGCACTTCAGCCATGATTCGCTACCTCAAAGCATCAACACAAGGAACATAAAATCTATCCAGAAACCTCAACATATCGTCTCCCCATTGGGAGAAAATCTCTACCTTATTCTCCTTACCTAATTCCTTCAGTTTGACCAAACTAGAATCTATGTCTTGCTTCTTCTTTACTTTTGAAACTAAAGAGGATTTGAAACTACTCTGAAACCAAAATATTACCCTCATTTGAGTCAAGAGACCTAAAACCTAGTCTAGCTAACCGATAAACTTCTCGAGCTAATTCTTTCTTATCCTTCCCCATATGAGCAACACTGCCCATGGACAACCTGCTAAGAGCATCTTCCATAACATTAGCCTTGCTTGAATGATACAACACACTCATATCATAATCTTTTAGCAACTAACTATTTTCTCTGATGAAGGTTCAACTCCCTCTAAGTAAACACATACTGCAAACTTTTGTGGTACATAAAGATAGCAACATGAACACCATACAGATAGTGTCTCTAGATTTTCAAAGCAAAGACCACAGTAGATAACTCATGATCATGGGTTGGGTAATTCTTTTCATAAGGTTTTAACTGCCTAGAGGCATATGCTATAACCTTACCTTTCTATATCAACACACAACCCAAACCAACTCTAGAGGCATCACAATACACCATAAAACTATCTGTACCATCAGGTAATGCTAACACTGAGGCTGATGTGAGTCGAGTCTTCAACTCCTAAAAACTCTACTCACAAGAATTTGACCACAGAAACTTAACTTTCTTTTGGGTCAGTCTAGACATAGGGGACACAATAGATGAGAAACCTTCAACAAAATGGTGATAATAGCTGGCTAGTCCCAAGAAACTCCTAATGTCTGATGGAGAGATAGGTCTAGGCTAATTTCTTACAGCTTCTATCATTTGGGGATCAACTCTAATTCCATCAACGAAAAATGACCTTAGCATACATTGACACTTGCTAAATTTGGAGAATAATTAGTGGTCCTAAAGAGTTTGCAAGATAGTTCTAAGATGATTTGCATGGTCATCCTCACTATGTGAGTACACAAGGATATTATCTATGAATACTATGACAAACATATCTAGGTACTATTTGAACACCCAAAGCATGAGGTCCATGAAACACTGCTGGAGCATTGTTTAGCCTAAAAGACATGATTAGAAACTCAAAATGACCATAACGGGTTCTGAAGGTTGTCTTTGGAATATCACACTCCATTACTTTAAGCTTATGATAGCCGGATTTAAGGTCTATCTTTGAGAAATAACTTGCACCTTGTAATTGATCAAACAGGTCATCAATTCTAGGAAGATGGTACTTGTTCTAGATTGTGACCTAATTCAGTTGACGATAGTCAATGCACATACGTAAAGAACTATCATTCTATTGCATGAATAGAATAGGAGCACCCTATGGAAAAGCACTAGGACTTATGAAACCATTATCTAAAAGATCTTTGAGTTGCTCTTTCAACTCCTTAAGCTCTTTGGGAGCCATTCATTATGGAGAAATAAAAATAGGCTGGGTATAGGGAAAAGGTCAATCCCAATTTCTATCTCTCTATCAGGAGGTACCCTTGGGAGATCTTCTGGAAACACATCGGGAAACTCATTAACTATGCCGACTGACTAAATAGTTGGAGCCTCAAACTTAGTGTCTTTAACTCAAACCATATGATAGATGCAGCCTTTGGATATCAACTTTCTAGCCTTAAGATAATATATAAAATTACTCTTAAGAGATACTAAATTACCTAACCACTTAAAGACTGGATCATTTGGAAATTGAAACTTAATAACAAGGGTGAAACAGTCTATAGATACATAACACGAATGAAGCCAATCCATACCCAGAATAAGATCAAAATCGACCATATCTAACTATATCAAATCTGCCAATATGACCTTATGAAGAATGGTAATAGCATACTTTTTATAAACCTGCATAGCAATAAATGACTCACCTACTGGAGTAGAGACCAGGAAAGGATCAAGAATATTTTCAAAACTTATCTAAAAATTCACAGCAACTAACGGGGTCACATAAGAGAAACTTGACCCAAGGTCTAATAACACATAAACACCAAAGTAAAAGACACGAAGCATACTAGTAACAACATCTATAGAATCCTTCTATTCCTGATGGGATGGTAAAGCATAGAACTTGCTATGGGATTAATCGCCAATAGTACTAGATGAAGCACCCTGAGAAGGGGCTGGACATGCTATAGGAGCTGGTGCACTGGTAGCCTAAGTCTGGGGTCGAATATCTTAGTTCCCTTGACTAGCATATGGATACTCTATAAGTCTATGGCCTAACTTGACATAGCCAAAACAACCCTTCTACTCAGCCAAGCACTCGCCGGGATGAGTCCTCCTACACTTAGCACATAAGGGGTAACTGGGATTGCCACTCACACTATTCTGATATCTAGACATAAAAGACTTACCCTCCTTATCCTACCTTATTCAGGGAGAGGGAGAACTAGCCAAAGATAGTACTGAAATAGACGAACGAATCTGATACTGCTATAGGTGGTTCCCTTCATGAGACCTAGTCTAACTATACTCAAACTGCCCTGATTTAGCCCTCTTATTTACCCTTACTCTCTCTCTCCTTCATCTTCTCTGCCTCGATATACAAGGCATGCATCATCAATCTAGAAAGATCCATATCTCTATTGAGCATAGCAGTCCTAAACTACTTAACCACTAATCCAGACACACCAGTCATAAATTACTCATACTAGATCTGGGGTCAGCTATCAAATCAGGAGCACACTTAGATAACTGGTTGATCTTGTGGCAATACTTTTTTACTGTTATAGAGCCCTTCCTCAGGTTCATGAACTCTTCTATCTTTGCTTATCTCATCTCGAGTGGGAAGAACTTGCCTATGAATGCATCTTAAAATATCTGCCAAGTTATGGGAGTTGCATTCTCCCCTCTATTCTTTTTCCACATCATAACCCAATCATAAGAAACATTTTTTAGCCTATAAGATGCCAATTCTACACTCTTCTCTTCAGAAACATGCATAACTTAGGTGATATTCTTGACCTTATCAAGATACAATTGTGGGTCCTCACCTGTTTTTGAACCAAAGAATTTCGGTGAATTATCCTTTTGAAATTAGAAAGTCTTGCTGCAGCCAAATCACCTCCTTACTGGTGCAAAACTGCATCCTAATTACTGGCCTAAACATTTACGGTAATGACTTGGGCTAGTGCATGAAAGGCAACCCAAAATTCAGGATGAGATACATTCTCAGTCAGGGAATTAATTGTTGATGTGGCTGGTTATTATTTCTACAGAAATTAGATCTGTGAGAAGGCATATACTGTCATAGAAGAGCATGAGTCATTAGCAAATAGAGACAGTTATAATCATGATGGATTATGAAAGAAAGCAATGACTTTTCCTAAAACATTCTTTAGCCTCTTGTTCATAGATGTGGCGTGCTTCACACCTAAGATCAAGACTCTATGTAACACGGATTTTATAAATACCTAGGACTCTTTACACCTTAGGCTCTGATACCAAGTTTGTAACGCCCCAAAATCCCATCCCGAGATGTCACACGGTGCTTAAGGCTACAAGTATCCCCAAGCTAACCCTTTGAGCCTGCTACTAAGTCTGGAAAGTTACTTTAAGATAGAAAAACTAAGAAATAACACAAAATAATGTTCAATCTGACTGAAATAACTAAAAACTTTGTTTAAATAATAAATACAAAAATTATGGTACTTCAACTAACAATCCGACAAGCCTCTACTTACTAAGAAACTAGAGAGTCATTGGGACACACCCCCAAAATAACTCGAGCTAAACTAAAAAGAATGAACAAATACTATCAAGACTGAAAGTCTAAGAAATAGGTCCTTGAACCATAAGGACTCACCAACTGTGAAAATATAGATGGAGGTACTTAGAAATCACTATCGTTGTTGAGACTGAGCACCTGAATCAATATTATGAGACAATGTAGTACATAGACATATATGTGGATCAGTACTTTTAGGATGTACTGAGTATATGGGGATGCATACAATAAGTAAACAATATCATACATCTTTACAAAAATTAGGAATGCTAAATGAAAGTGACTGACATATAGCTTGAGTAAATCAAAAGCTAAATCATATAAATCATTACTTATAAATCATATAGTGAAAATCTGATAAATTACTATCTTTAGTTCTAAAATCTGTATCCTTTTCTTATTCTGATAACCTTGTAAGCTAAATGAAATCTGAAACTCATTCTACATAGGAAATACTTTATCTCAAAACTTTTACTAAATAAGCTTTCTCAAGAGTGGAGGACATCTTTGGAAACTTTGGGATTTTAGGACTTTGGGAACCTTTGGACTTGAAACAATAACTTTCAAAAACATATATTTGTTTCTTCTTAAGGAAAATAGGGGACTTGGGAATGTGGAAAAACTTTAGAATTAGGAACCTGGGCACTTGGGAGTTTCTTCTAACCAATATAAACTATGTGAGCTGATATGGAGTCCAACATCTGCCCACTTTAGGGAGAGTTGTTCTAGCGTTGACATCGAAATAGAACCTTAACTTTAGTGATCACTTTCTTAGCCCACAATGGGCATATCATAAACCTATGGTGGCTCATAGTTCTGAGGCATAAGACCTTGGAATCATACCCGCTCCATGCTAAATACAACTCCTATACTTAGGCTCAGAACTTTTAGGAAAATCCACCTTAAAATAGTACAAAAATGTATAATGGAAGCTAACTATGCTTCTCTTTGCCTTGAATCAAAATATTGTGGATTCCTATTTTAGCTTAGGTTCAAAGAGCAATCCTTCCTTAAATTCAAGATGCTTGTTCATTAAATAATGCTAATAATATAAGTTTCATGAAACATCAAAACTCATACTTGGGCTTAAGAATATGAATATACTCAAATAATCTCAAATTTCATAATGAAACTTGAATCTTTACATCTAGCTTGGAAACACTTGAAAATAATAATTCATTATAGGGATGTGCAACTCATGTCATAAATTCTCAATTTAAAACATGAAATATGTGAAATAACATACAATTCAAGACTTAAACAACTTATAAATTCGTAAACTCAAAATAAAGTAATTTGGGCATAAACCACACTTGCAAACCATGAAATTCTTTAATAAAAATCAAATCTTTGGGCACAAGAACGAAAAATTATTCTTGTTCAAACCCCACATACTTTAGATTATGAACTTGGATGAACACTTGATTTTGGGACTCTATTCGTGTCCTTTAACGGAGATTCTTTAAGCCTTTGATTTGGGGATCTTAATTCTTGAATCAATTTTGAAAACAATTGGTGAAATCTTGTGTTTTTTTTAATGTTGGTTTGAAACCCTAGGCTTTGTTCTTGATGATAATTAGTGAATTTAGCTATGTTTTGGTGTTTTGGGTAATAAATCTCGTTTTATGACTGAATAAAGGTGGTAAATAACTTAATTGCCTCTTTAGGCGCGGATTTTTAATGACTTAAATATGATACGCCCAGCGATGTGTAGGTCGATGCGTGGCATCGATGGTACCGACGCGATAACCAGCTCATCTTGCTAAGTTAGCATTGACTCACTAAAATTTGATGTTGGTAGCTAGGGAAAATATTAACCAACATGATGGGCGACACTACGCGCTAAGATCATATTGGTCCACTATTTTAGGATTCTAAATTAGTATAAACGAGGTCCAAAAATTCCAAAACTTGCCTTGGAACACCTATTGAACTCCCTGATCGTGAATTAACTAAAATATCATGTATCGAAGGTTGGAAAGGTTGAAAATAAAATCCTCAATGTTCAAAGGCTTGATAAATGACTAAGTCCCAACATTAGATAAATTTTCTAAGTCTAGGAACTCTTTCGGGCATGCTTTAATGGACTTAGACGACAAGGATTTTCTGGGGTCTTATAGTAAAACTGGACTGTACTTAGTCTGAATAATTAAACTGAAACTGCAGAGTATTCTACATATATGGTAAGGACTAACTGAGTAACATGAGGTAACTGAGCATGAATTCATAAAAAACTATATTATTTAAGAATGCAAGACCAAGCGTATAACATGATTCTGGAATAGTCAGTAAATTGAGGTACTAAAATACTAATAACTAAATATCTGATAACTATACGCTATGGTCAAGCAACCCTGAGACTAAACTATGTTACTGATATAATTATTACACTAAAACTGCGATGAGACTATAACTACGACTATAAATAAGACTCATACTAGAACTAAATATTGGGTTTTGATAACTTATTAACTGATATCTAAGTTTACTGATACTGAATTACTAATTACTGAGTGACTATTTCTAACAGTCTTGATTTTGAAAAAGTGGTCTGAGTTCTACAATGAGCTTGGTGACTATATCTGACAATCATAATTCTGTAGATTTGGATTGAGATCTATACTAAACTGGGTGACTCTATCTGACAGTCATAATTTTGTAGAACTAAACTAAGTTTTGTAATGAGATTAAAATTGAAACTATAACTGTAAGTGTAACTGTAATTAAGGAAGTGTTCATCTAACCGACATGCCCCTAATAAGATAACCAAGTTGGGGTCCAATCTATAACCCTAATTGGAATGGTGTCAGTACCGTGCCACGACTAAAGACACTAAAAAGCTACCCTCATCTGGTAGGTTTCCGAAATAAGAATGGTGGGACCCTCATCTAGCAGGTTAAGCCACCTCATCAACCCTCAACTGGCAGGTTTTGATGTCTCAACCTACGCTGGCTATGTAGTTCTAGAACGCAAGGATTGCTTCTAAGGATCACACTCTCTACTGGCAAGTGAATCCCTATTCTTGGGTTCACTTGGTGCTGAATCCTACTCCTAAATGAATAGACACTGAACTGATTTCCTTATGCATACTAGGCCTGACTGAATTGTTACTAATAGTATGATTTAGTTTAACTGAACTGAGTTCACTGAGTTCTATTGACTGAAGGAAATATTAATGAACTCTGTTAACTGACTGAATACTACAAGGGTATGAACTAAATACTAATAAGGTCTAAACTGAATACTGAATATTACTGAGGTCTGAACTAAATATGGAATATTATTGAGGTGTGAACTGAATACTGAATATTATTGAGGTCTAAAATAAATACTGAATATTTTGAGGTCTGAACTGAATACTGAATATTACTGAGATTTGAACTGAATACCGAATATTACTGAGGTCTAAATTGAATACCAAATATTACTGAGGTCTAAATTGAATACTAACTATTACTGAGGCTTGAATTGAATGCTGAATATTACTAAGGTCTGAACTAAATATTGAATATTATTGAGGTCTGAATTGAATACTCAATATTACTGAGGTCTAAACTAAATACTGAATATTACTAAGGTCTGAGCTGAATACTAAATATTACTAAGGTTTTAACTGAATACTAAATATTACTAAGGTCTGAGCTGAATACTAAATATTACTAAGGTCTGAACTAATGCTGAATATTACTGAGGTCTAAACTGAATGCTGAATATTACTGAAGTCTGAACTGAATACTGAATGCTACTTAGGTCTGAACTAAATATGGGATGCTAATAAGGTCTAGAACTGAATACTAAATACTACTATAACTGATTACTGAGTTTTTTGGAGGTCTATAACTGACTGAGTTCTACTGAGTTCTGTAATTGACTGAGAGTACAACTAATAGTGACGTGATTGACACTATTCTGTAACTGACACTAGCTTTTGGTAAACAGCTAAATTGTATGGTATTAAATATCCCCAGAACTCGATAACATGAAAGTAAAGCATGGCATGGTCACAATAGCATAACAATAGTCAATTGTTCATATTTCATTCACTGAGATATTTTATCAAACGCTTGGAGGTTATGAACTTGTACATGAATAAGAATACATGATAATGTGTCATGATTACCCTATTGAATTCACATGGGCATTCTATCAAGAACTTGGAGATTCATACTTAGACATGGAAATATCTTAAACATGGGAGCCTAGCATGGCTACTTAACCAAAATTGTGAATTAGGGAAATTTACATGAAATTCATTTGAAATAGGACATGGGTTTTTCATCAAAACATGTAAAGTTCATTACTTGAACATAAGAAACTCTTAATCATGAGGGAATAATAAAGTTACATGGCAAAATTTATAACTTGGGGATTCATCTTGAAACTAGTTAAATTATGATATTGTAATTCATGGTTTAGGTCAAGCATGAGAATAGCTAAAATAGTAGAAATAGCATGCTTCTGCCTCCAAAATCACCAATTAGAGTATAAATTTAGCAAACAATATCATTCAAACATGTGGGGTTTAATATCACCCACAATTTCATGGAAACACGACATAAGCTTGAGATTCAAGAAAATTTATAAACAAAATTCATGGGAACATGTAAAGATTATAACTTTAAACTTGAAATTTGGGTTTTGGGCTCCATGGGTGAAAGAGGACCCATGGATGAACTCCCACATACCTTAAAACTTGAAATCTTGAAAGAGAAATAAAATCTTGAAAGCTTTCTTGAATGTGGAAACTTAAAATCTTAACTTTTATTGAAGAGGATTTGATAGAGTTCTTGGTGTTCTTGAGGTGGTTAGAGCTTTTTTGGAGAGAAAAGGATGAATAATGATGTAAATAATGCTTTTGGGGATTTAATTATCTATTATGGATGATTTAGGGTGAAGGAAAGGACACTTTTACCCATAAAAATGCAAAAAAAACACCTGGGAAATAGCTTGGGGTGATGGGGCGCGCGCAGCGGACTTATTACCTCAGCTTACTACCTCTTCATAAAAATGGCTGTAACGTTTTGCTCGATATCAAATTTTGGAAAAATTGGTATCATTGAAAAGCTAATTAAATTATCTACAATTTAATGGGTCTTGAGATTAAAAATTTTGTGTATATAAAGGGTTATACACATTTGTAGTAGAACCTTGTAGAATCAAATATCAAATATTGGACAAATTAAAGGATCTTAGCTCAACTTGGCTCTAAATGATTTCTATGAATAATTTTCACCTCAAGAGCACTTCACACACTAGTATAAAGATCATGAAACTTATATTTACATAGGAATCACTTGGATTATAACTTATATATGTAAGAATGACAGTTCAAAGACTAGCCCAAAAATGCAGGGTATTACACGTATGGGTGTGTTTGGAAAACAAAACCAGTGAGGCCACTGGGATAGGCCCGCACTGTGGGGGCTATTCTTCCTGGATAAAACCTGCGTCGCCTGGGCTAGTCCACCGGGATAGGCCCGTATCGCCTGGTTTATTCCGTTGAGATAGAGCCTGCGTCGTCCAGTGTGTGTATGTTTAAATTTTTGATTGTAACTCTCAAGGGACATTTAGGACATTTTACCTTATCCTATTTCATCAATAACAAAAATTGAGGCTTCCAAAAGGGCATTATTTGCCCCTTTCACTCAAATTGCTCCCCAAAAAACCCTCATTCTTCCCCAAGAATAAATTTAAGCTTCATTCTCAATAAATCAAGAGTTGAAGCTTTCAATCTAAGAAATCATCAAGAATTCAGTTGTTAAGGTATGTGGGATGTTAATCCATGGGTTCCCTTCACCCATGGAGCCTAAAAACCCTCTTTGGTTTAATTTATGAGTTTATACACATTCAATATGAAGTAAATCCTTGAATATCTTGTTAATTCAATGTCAAGTGATGATTATAAGTGTTTTAAAGTTTTATGAGTCATATCAAATTTTAAGTGTTGCGATTCCCATATCATGTCCAATTGATTTTAGAATAAATCCCCAAATTATGAATTTAGCCATGTCATCATGTTGTTTCTTCATGTTTAAGACATTCCCATGTTCAAGCTTATGAATTTACTTGTTTGATGAAATATCCATGTTGTTGGTATTTGAACCATGATTGCATACTACAGTATATCAAGTTTTATATCATGTTTTTTATAGTCATTCAGTGCTGGTAGGTTATGAACACTCGATACCTATGAATTTTACTTGATTTTAGATCTTCAAGTAATAACTCAGTGAAACCATGAGCCTTGTTATTTTCTTAGATATTTATGATTATAATGAGCACTTTCAGTTATCAGAAAAAATATTAAGTTAAACTTAGTTCAGTTCAGTACCAACATCAGTTCAATTAAGAGTAGGATTTAGCACCAAGCAAAGATAGGGATGGCGGCTTTCCCATAAGTTAGGCAGAGTCATTAATAGTATTCCCTTTATTCTAGAACTACATAGCCAGCATAGGATATGAGGGGCCACCCATTAGTTTAGGCTTGACTTACTCTTAAAGGTCACCTGTCAGTTTAGGATTGACACCCTGGTCCTTCGAGACATCAAATTAGTGGATCAATACAACCAATGTTAGTACCCCTAGTACGGTACTAACACCCTTCTAATTAGGGTTACACGTTGGACCCCAGTTAGCTCATATTGGGGCATATCGATTACTTGTTACCTCCCCCAGTCTCAATATAGTAATTAGTGTATTTCAGTTCAGGTTTGCTTGACCAAGTGTACAAATTTTTAGTTTTTCAGTTATATAGCTTTCAATCTTTAAGATTACAGATTATCTTAGAAATATATTTATGCTTGGTCTTGTATTCTCAGATATTACATATCCATGCATTTATGCTCAATTACTTTATGCATATCAACCAGTCGTCATCTCAAATACCAATTCATTCAAAGTATTGACCGCATATTTTGTTTTGTACTTTGTTGTCTTATAACATAGGTTCAGAGCATAGTTTTTCGACCAATCTTAGATTGCTCAGTATTACTTAGCAGCAATAGTGGTAAGTCCTCATCCTCTGAGGACATGATTTGTCAATTTCAATTACTTCAGTGCTTCTTATGTTTAGTTAGTTAGAGTTAATTGAGGGTCTGTCCCATCAATTCCTCATGATGTTTAGAAGCTTTTAGACAATCAGTTAGATAGACTATCATTCATTTTAATTTTTTAGTTATTTTCAAAAAAAATAGTTGATTTTTAGTATTCTGTCAAATATTTTAGATATTTCTTAATGCGTATTTCAATATCTAGCTTTGCATTATCTTATAAGCCTACCTTTCACATATGTATTGTATTACTATTTTGTACTATACTCACAATAGGTACCAGCTCATGGGTTAACTTGTGGTCACTTATGGTTGTAAGCACCATTGTCATGACCATGGGTAGCCTCGAGTTATGACAAAACTTGATATCAGAGCCTAATGTTTTAAAGTGTCCTAAGGAGTATGGAAGTCGCATTGAGTAGTGTCTCATGCATGGGTGTGATGTGCGCCACACTTATGGACAAGAAAAAATAAAATGTTTTAGGAAACCTTTCCTTCTTTCAGAGTTCTTGTCATGCGAGAGAGAATAAGCTCTATTTAAACTCTCTTTCTAACACATCCTTTATTTCATTTTCAGATAATGCCTCCCAGAAGAAGTAATGGAAGAAGAAATAAGGATCACCTTGCACCACCACCTACTCAGGAAGATCCCCTAAATGAGTATGTTTTTCAAGCTAAATTCATAGCCGCTTTTACGACCCTAGCCCATTCAGTAGATGCTAAAAATGATTAGTAAGTTGTTTCCCCAGCTAAACTAGTGGCAAATATAGCTGCAGTTAGGATTTGGTATTTTACTTGGATAAATCTCCCTTTGTTTTTGGGATCCAACTCTGAGATGGATTCACAGGATTTTCTGGGCATGGTATAAAAGGTGACTGATATCATGGGCATCATATTGAGTTAGGGTTAAGATTTGGATACATACTTGTTGTAGGATGTAGCTCATACCTAGTTTAAGCAATGGAAGGAGGACCAAGGTATGGAGGCAGGGCCTGTTGAGTGGGAGAAGTTTTCCATAGCTTTCTTAGATAGGTTCTTTCCTTTAGAGTTGAGAAAATCTAAGGTTTAGGAGTTTATTAATTTAAAGTAGCATAATTTAAGTGTAAAGAAGTACTGGCTTAAGTTAACTCAGTTGGCAAGGTATGCTCCTTCTATGATAGGGGATAATAGGTCTAGAATGAGTAAGTTTGTGTCTAGTATATCTAATAATGTGGTTAAGGAGTGTAGGACTGTTATGCTGATTAAGGAGATGGGCCTATCTAGGATCATAGTTCATGCTTAGCAGATTGAGGAGGAGAAGCATAAAGAGAGAGAGAGAATAACAGGGCCAGAATAAGTAGTTTTAAATTATCTCAGCCAAGTTTAGAAGGTGGTAACCATTCTTTATTTTATCAGATATTCTTAGCCCTATCTCCATCTTCAGCTAGTGCTCTAGTGCCTAAGTTCAGGCAAGAAATTTAGGTTAGAGTGCCAAGATCTAAGTCCCAGGGTAGTATGAATAGTGGTTGCACTAATTTGCTCTTCAAGGAATGTGGTAGGAATTATCAGGGTGAGTGTAAGGCTGGTAGTGATGTGTGTTTTGGTTATGGTAAGCTAGGTTATAGGGTTCGAGAGTGTATGCTGGTCGGTTAGTGGGTCAGAAGTGATCGCCAACAAGGCTAGTCTAATTTCTTATCTGCTCCAACAGGTCACCCGACTCAGCCGGGGGTCACATCTAGTGCAACCAGTGGGAAGTGTCATAACAAGTTATATGCACTCCAGACTCATCATGATTAGAAAAGTTCTCCAGATATGGTTACAGGTACATTATAGGTTTTCCATCTTCATGTATAAGCATTGTTAGATCCCGGAGATTCAGTTTCTTTTATGAATCCTTATATAGCCGTCAACTTTGGTGTCAGTCTTGAAATATTAGCAGAGCCTTTCTCAGGGTCTACACTAGTGGGTAAATCCTTTATACCCAGATGGGTATACAGAAATTGCTCGATCACAGTGTCTCAGAAAGTTACCTCAGATGATCTTGTAGAGTTATAAATGACTGATTTTGATGTCATTCTTGGCATGGATTAGCTCTACTCATGTTATGCTTAGAGTTGTCTAGCGTTAGTTTCCTAATGAACTAGTTATCGAATGAAGGGGTAGTATTTCGGTGCTTAGGGGTTAAATTGTTTCGTATCTTTGAGTAAGAAAGATGATATCTAAAATGAGTGTTTACCATCTTGTTGAAGTTAAAGTCTCTATTTCTTCAACTTCAAGTCTCGAGTCAGTTTAAGTAGAAAGGCAATTTCCATATATGTTCCCTGAAGATCTTCCTAGATTTTCTCGTGAGAGGTACATTAACATCAAAATAGATCTCCTTCTAGGTACCCAACCTATCTCTATTCCACCTAATCGAATGGCTCCAGCTAAGATTAAGGAGTTGAAATAACAACTAAGAGATCTCTTAGATAAAGGTTTCATCTGGCCTAGTATTTCTCCATAGGGCTTTCCAGTTTTAATCATGCATAAAAAATATGGTTCTCTTAGAGTGTGCATCAACTATCATCAGTTGAACAAAGTTATAATCAAGAATTACCTGCTCCCAAGAATTGATGACCTATTTGGCTAACTTTAGGGTGCCAGTTATTTCTCTAAGATAGACCTTAGATCTGGCTATCATTAGCTTAGATTCAGAGAATGTGACATTCCGAAGACAACTTTCAAAACCCAATATGGTTACTTTAAATTCCTAATAATGTCTTTTGGACTAATGAATGCCCTTACAGCTTTATGGACTTGATGAACAATGTATTCAAATAGTACTTCGACATATTCATCACAGTCTTCATTGATGATATCTTTGTTTATACCATAGTGTAAATAATCATGCAGACCATTTGAGAATTGTGTTGCAGAACCTTAGAGCCCATCAGTTGTTTGCCAAATTTAGTAAGTGCAAATTTTGGATGAGATTAGTATCTTTTCTTAGGTATACTATTTCCGGTGATGGTATTAGAGTTGAACCTCAAAAGACCAAAGCACTGAGAAACCAGACCAGACTCATCTCTCTAACATATATCCAGAGATTCTTAGATTTGGTTGACTATTACAGGTGGTTTGTTGAGGGGTTTTCTTCTATTGCATCCCCCATGTCTTGATTGACTTATAAAAAAGTCAAATTTAAATGGTCAGATTCTTGCGAGAAGAGTTTTCAGCAGTTGAAGACTCGACTCACTTCTGCCCTAGTCTTGACTTTGCCAAATAGTTCAAATAGGTTTGTATTTTAGTATGATACTTCCAGAGTTGGTCTTGGTTGTGTTTGGATGCAGAGAGGCAAGGTCATAGCCTACGCCTCTAGACATCTTAAACCCCATGAGAAGAATCATCCTCCCCATGACTTGACCTGGCAGTTGTTTTGGTTTGAAAATTTAGAGACATTATCCTTATAGAGTTCATTTTGATGTGTTCACTAATCATAAGAGTTTACAGTACTTGTTCATGCAGAAAGACTTGAATCTTCGTCAGAGTAGGTAGATTCAGTTGTTAAACGATTATGATATAAGCGTGTTGTATCATCCGGGCAAGGCCAACATACTAGCAGGTGCCCTTAGTAGATTTTCTATGGGCAGTGTTTCCCAAATAGAGGATTATAAAAGGAAGTTAGTTAATGAGGTTCATCAGCTTTCTAGATTAGGTGTTCATTTGGTTGATTTAGTTGAGGGTAGTATATGGGTTTAGAATGGTTCAAAATCTATATTGGTTACTAAAGTGAACGAAAAGCAAGAAAGTGATCCTAGTTTTGTTAAGTTGAAAGGGGAAATTAGAGATCAAAAGGTAGAGGTTTTCTCCCAAGTGGGAGATGGTATGCTTTGTTGTCCGAGTAGAATATGTGTTTTGTGTGTTGATGGTTTAAGGTAGAGGATTTTAGCAAAAGTGCATGATACACGATATTCCAACCACCCAGAAGCCACTAAGATGTATCATGATTTGCGGGAAATCTATTGGTGGAGTGGTATGAAGAAGGCTAATGGAGGTTCATCATTAAGTGTCTAAATTATCAGCAGGTCAAAGTTGAGCACCGAATTCCTAGCATCACATTGTAGGAGTTCATCATCCCCACTTGGAAATGGGAAGTGGTGAACATGGATTTTGTAAAAAGGTTGCCTCATACATGTAGTCAGCATGATTCGATATGGGTCATTATCTATATAATGACCAAATCAACTTATTTCTTACCAGTTCATACTTTACACTCAGCTAAGGATTATGCTAGGCTTTATATTAGGAGGTTGGTTAATTTATAAGAAATTTCATTGTCTATCATATCAAATAGAGGTACTCAATTTATCTCTCAATTTTGGAAGACTTTTCAGAAGGGTCGTGGCACCCAAGTTCATCTCAGTACAACTTTCCATCCTCAGATAGATAGTCAGGTAGAAAGGACCATTCAGACAATAGAGAACATGTTTAGGGCATCTGTTATTGACTTTAAAGGTAGTTGGGATGACCACTTCTCTTTGATTGGGTTTGCCTATAACAATAGTTATCACTCCAGTATTCAGATGGCTCCATTTGAAGCTCTCTAAGAAAGGACATGTAGATCTCCTATTTGCTAGTTTAAGGTAGGAGAAGCTTCTTTGATAGGGATAAATTTAGTGTTTTATGCAATGGAGAAAGTTTAGTTGATTTGGGAGAGGTTGAAGATAGCCCAAAGTCGTCAGAAATCTTACCCAGATGTGAGAAGAAGGGATCTTGAGTTTGAGGTTACTGATTTGGTCTATTTGAAAATTTTGCTTATGAAGAAAGTAAAGAGATTTGGTAAGAAGGGGAAACTCAGTCCCCACTATGTTGTCACAAATAGAATCTTGGGTGATTTTGGGAAAGTAGCTTATGAGCTAAAGTTGCCCACAGATTTGGCGTCAGTACAGCTGGTATTTCATGTTTTCTTGTTAAAGAAATGTATTGGTGATTCAGCTGTAGTTACTCCTTTAGAAGATATGGATGTTAAGGATAGCCTTTCCTACGATAAATTCCCAGTTGAGATCTTTGATCATCAAAGTCGTAGGCTAAGGAATAAAGAAGTTCCCTTGGTTAAAGTTCTTTGGAAGAATCAGTCTGTTGAGGAAGCTACTTGAGAAGAAGAAGAAGAAGAAGATAAGAGAACCTGTAATACCCCGAGAATACACCCTGGACGCCACACAGTGCTTAGGACCACAAGTGATCCCAAACTAACCCTTGTACTGGCATAACTCATGAGAAATTTAAATAAATACATAAGTATGAAAGAGTGATGCTAAAGATAAATCTTTTCAGAATATGATCAATACAAACTATATTAAAATAATTACAACTCTGATTATACCAAAAAAACTGGAATGAAAGACATCAACTTCTACTGACTGTCTAAAAAGCCTCTACTAATATTGTATATAGGTAGCTGGTACATGACCCCCAGATATCCTGAAACAATACGACTGAATAAAGAAAATTATATACTACACAAACTCTGACTAATTCGAGGCCTTGAATCAAAAGGACTCATCACCTATTGATTAGAAGCTGCAACTGTCTGATTATGATATGTACAGTACAACTTATACCTACATTATTAAACAATGTAGCACATTGACGTATATGTGGATCAGTACTTTTGGAATATACTAAGCATGTAGGGGTGGATGCACAAGTAAAAATAGTAACTATGCATATAACTAGTAAAGTATAAATTTTAAGTGTAAATGACTCACGTTGGTTGGAGTACTATAAAGACTGCAAAATGTAAGCATACTGCAGTAAAGCATAAAAACAATCTTTGTTAACCATCACACATAGTTCCAAAACATGTACTTTTACTCTTTCTGTTTGTGGAATAAGTAGGACTGAAGTTAAGTCTGTTTCAAAACATACAAGGCTAAGTGTAAAAAGGACTCACCTTTATATCTGTAAACTGAAAAATAAAATCTCATAGCTAATGTATTATATAAAATAATATCTGAAATAAATTGTGGGCCTTTACACTTAGTTTATAAAAACTGTTCTATTTTTTTATTTTAGAATTTTGGGAGTTTCTTTTAAAAGATGCTCTGTTATTCTTTTATGTTAGGGAGGTTCTTCTAATCGAACCATGTGAGCTATCATGGAGTCCAATGTCTAGTTCCCCTAAGGGGAAAACCTTACATTGGGGAGAGGTGTCATACTCTTGTCAAGGAGTATAACCTAAGCTAAGTGATAACAATCTGTATCTGCATCCATATAAATGGGAATAATCTGAATCTATACCTACGTTGGCTCGTAGTTCTGGGGCTTGTGAACTAGGACACATACCCAACTCGGTGCTAAATACTACTTCCTTTAATCTGTATGCTCATTCTGTAGGAAATTAACTTTAAAATAGCACAAGGGCTTATAATGATAACCAATTATGCTTATCTTTCTTTAAATCATGATCAAGATGAACAATATGGATTCCTTATCTTAGCTTAGGATCAAAAGATCAAATCTTTCTTAAAATCTTGATATAACTTATCAGAAAAAACTTAAGAATATAATCTTCTTAAAATATCAACACCCAAACTTAGGTCTTAAAACCTATGCTCTAAATTCATGTCAAGTCAAAATAATACTTCATTCTCAGTAATCTTCTTGAAATACTTCAATAATTTACGTCAAGATAATGATATCAAAATCACAATATGAATCTTATGGATTAAAACATGAGCATGCGTAATCTTGATGCACATAAAGCCTTTAAATCTCATGTTTTATTTCATTTGACTTACAACATAATACCATGCTTAAAACTCAATTGAGACTCTTTAAATCGAAGCATAAATAGATGAGAACAAGCATGCACTTTAAGACTTAAATAACTTTATAAATCCATAAAATCAAAACAAGATATGTTGAGTATGAACCCTAATTGCAATTTATGTAAATTCAACTATAAAACAAGTTTTGGGTACAAGGATGAAAGAGTATCCTTGTTCATAACCCCACATACCTTAATAGACTTGATTCGATGGATGAAAGCTTGACCTTAAAATCCATAGAGATAATCTTGAAAACTTTCTTGAGATTATTGGATTAGGGAACATAAAATCTTGATATTTCTTGAAGAAAAGATGATGGAATGGATGATCTATGGGAGGGATGATTAGGGTTTGTTTTTTGAGAGAAAAATTAGAGAATGAGGACAAATAATGCCCCAATTAAAGCCTTAGATCGTGTTTTTACTACTTGGGTTGAGGTAGGAAAATACCCCATTGTCTCTCCATCATTTAAACCAAATATTTGTAACCCGAATTACATTTTGAAGGCTCACCGCAACATTGTTCAATCACGGTGGCTTATTGCCTCATACAAAAAATTCCATAACTTTTCACTCGGGTATCAGATTAAGGAAAAATTGGTATTGTTGGAAAGCTAAATCAATTATTTACAATTTGGAGTGTCTTGAGCTGAAAAATTCTACATACATCAAAAGTTTTACACTTTAAAAGTTAACCCTTATATAATTGAACACTAAACTTTTGACGAATCAAAGGATCTTAGCTCAACTTGGTTCTAAGTGATTTCTATGAACATTTTTCACCTAATAAGCACTACACATACTAGGATAAAGGTCATGACACTTGAATTCAAATTATGGATCAAGAACATGGCAAATACACCTTCACCGCGATGCGATGAGTGTCTCACCACTATTCGTGGAATGTATGGTGGAATCGCGTTGAGCTACTGGAATTGAAATCCATGGATGACCCAATCTTTGTTCGAAAAATACAAAATTACTCGAGACATGCTCCTTACATCCCTGAACATGAATCAATTCAAAATCTATCATCTCGAAGTCGGGAAGGTCAGCTTAAAACTTTTTAAAGTTAGAAGGTATTAAAAATGGTTAAGACCTCAACACATCGCTAAATTTTTAGGATTTTAGCCTCTTATACAAGCACTAGGAGACAAACTAAACTAAGAAAAGTATAGGGTACTACAGAACCAAGTACCCTCATCTTTTCTTTACAAACCCAGATTCAGCTTAAGGTAACGATCTTCATTAGATTGACTCTTTTCTATTTTAAGTTTCAGCTATGTTACCAATCTCATGTCATTGCATGCATTCACGAAATTATTTCAGTTCATGTATCATGTTTCAGACTCAGTAATGCAATCATATTTCAAGTCGTACATGTCTAGTATATGATCTCAGTTTCCTCAGTAGTCTCAGTCTAAACAGTCTCATTCAAGGATAAATGTTCTCAAGAAGGAGATATTATAATAACACAAAATATTATAAGATCAATTCAGCTCTTAGTTTCATGATTAAGGGGTCCAAAGCTTGAAAATTTCACTAAGTGTTGAGGACTTAGTCATTTTCAAGACCTTAAACATCAATGATTTTTATTTTGGTCTTTCGGACATCGAGACATTAATTTTTGAGTTGGATCATGTTTGGGGGTGTTAAAGGTATGTCTCGGGGATGTTTTAGACTTTTTGGATGGGCGTAGGGGCATATTTAGAAAATAAAACCAGTGAGGCCACCGGTATAGGCCCACTCTGTGGGGGCTAATCCATTGGGATAATACCCGTGTCGCCTGGTCCATTTTGCTGGGATAGATCCTGCGTCACTCGATATGTGTATGTTCAACTTTTTGACTTAAATTCCCAAGGGGCATTTAGGTTATTTTCTCTCATCCTATTTTATCCATTACATGAATTGGGGCTTCCAAAATGGCATTATTTCCCTCTTTCACTCAAATTGCTCCCAAAAGATCCTTCTTATTTCCTAAGAATAAATTCAAGTTTCATTCTTAAGAAATCAATAGTTCAAGAATTCAATCCAAGAAATGTTCAAGAATTCAGTTGTTAAGGTGTGTGAGATGTTCATCTATGGGCCCCTTTAACCAATAGAGCCCAAAAAAACTCTTTGATTTAATTTATAAGTTTATACATGTTCAAGATAAAATAAATCCATGAATCTCTTGTTAATTCAATTTCAAGTTATGATTACAAGTGTTTTTATATGGAATGAGTCATATCATGTTTTAAGTGTTGCCATTCCCAAGTTATGTTCAATGGATTTCAGAATAAATCCCCAAATTATGAATTTATTCATATAATCATGTTGTTTCTTCATGTTTTAGACATTCCAATGTTCAAGCTTGTGATTCTACATGTTTGATGAAATGTCCATGTTGTGTATCTTTGAACGATGTTACATACTACAGTATTTCAAGTTTGATATCATATTTTTTATAATCATTCAGTGCTGGTGGGTTATGATCATCTGATACCTATGTGTTTTACAAGATTTTAGATCTTTCTAGTGATAACTCAATGAAACCATGAGTCGTATTATTTACTCAGATATTTATGATCATGATGAGCACTCTCAGTTATCAAAAATAATGTTCAATTAAACGTAGTTCAGTTCAGTCCCAATGTAAGTTTAGTTGGGAGTAGGAATTAGCACCGAGTGAATATAGAGATGGCGGCTTACCCATTAACTAGGCATAGTCATCAGTAGAAGTCCCTATATTCTAGAACTACATAGCTAGTGTAAGATATGAGGGGTAACCCATCGGTTTAGGCTTGACTTCCTCTCAGGGGTCACCCATCAGTTTAGGCTTGACACCCTGGTTCTTGGACACATCAAATTAGTAAATCCACACAACTAGTGTTAGTACCCCTGGCATGGTACGGCTTCCAACTAGGGTTATACATTAGACCCCAATTAGCTCATATTAGGACATGTCGGTTACATGATACCTCTCACAGTCTCAGTACAGTAATCAGTGTATTTCATTTAAGGTTAGATTAACCAAGTATACAGATTTTTATTATACAGCTTTTAGTCTTATAGATTATAGATTATCTCTGTAACATGCATATGCTTAGTCTTTCATTCTCAGATATTACATGTTCATGCATTTATGCTAAGCTACTTCATGCAGATGAAACAGTCCTCATATCATATGCCAGTATATTCAAAGTACTAACCAAATACTTTTCTTTGCGCTATGTTGTCTTATAATATAGGTTCGTACTCATAGTTTCCCGACCGTGCTTAGACCACTCAGTGTTAATCAACAGTAGTAGTGGTGAGTCCTCATCTATCGAGGAAATGATTTTTCTATTTTAGTTACTTCAGTGATTTCTTAGGTTCAATCAGTTAGAGTTAGTTGGGGGCCAGTCCCATCAACTCCTCATGATGTTTAGAGGCTTTCAGATAATCAGTTAGCCAGACTATTAGTCATTTAAGTGTTTTTAGTTATTTTTAGATAGACAGTTGATTTCCAGTATTCTATCAAATATTTCAGACATGTCTTAATTTGTATTTCAGTATCCAATTTTGCAGTATCTTATCAGCTTACCTTCCAAACATGTATTGTATTACTATTTTGTGTAGTGCTCACAATAAGTACCAGCCCATGGGTTAGCTTATGGTCACTTGTAGCCGTAATCACCATTGTCGTGACTAGGAGGTAGCCTCGAGTCATGACAAAACTCCAAAAATAACCATCTAAAACAGCAACATGAACAAAAATCATCCAAACAAAAAGCATATATTACAAATTACAAACCAATAAAAGTTTCTATTAACTTTGAACCCCATGAAATCCCTGTGTCCATTCCTAACCTTTCTATACATAAACTGGATGAACCAAAAGAAAATGATCCCAAATCACCCCAAGATAAAACAAATCTTCCCCCTGTATGTCTGAAAAACCAAAAAATTCCTGCACCTCCAATACTAACAGTCCCTTGTTTAATGATTACTAAAATGAGAGCACAAGAAGCATTGAAATCAGTCCCTATTGATATCAACCCACCCAAAATTAACTCAAAACAAGGATTTCTAGAAGTGGTATTTAAAAGGAATGATTTTCTGGTGAAGCTAGTGGAAAAGTGCATATTTACTCTCATTGGTAAATTTATAAACACTATGCCAAAAATGGAAGTAATAAGAAAAGGGTTTTTGTTGCAAACTGAGCTTTGGGGCAGCGTTAAGCTTACTCATTTTAATTCAAGGCACTTGTATATTGATCTTGAAAATGAGTATTATCATACCACCATTTAGAACATAGGGAGAATGCATATAGGGGGTCAAATTATGAGGTTTCAAATATGACCCCAACTTTTATACCTAATGAAAAATCTCCTTTGGTACCAGTCTGGGCAGTCTTACCTGAACTACCTTGGCATTGCTTTAGTATGGAAGTTCTAGCTCCCTTATTGTCTCTAATAGGGAAAGCCTTATTCTTGGATTTAGATACTTACAAATAGATAATAGGGAGTATGGCCAAGGTAAAAACTCAAATAGATCTTACTAAACCTAGATGACATCATGTGTGGTTTGGTTTTTATGAGGATGAGAATTGTGAAGGAAAGTGGAAAGAAGTGCAATATGAAGGAGTTCGAGAATTTTATACTTATTGCAAGCATCAGAGGCACAACAACATGATCTATACAATCAAGAGATGGGATAATAATTTCAAAAAGAGAAAAGAACAAAAAGAGATTGCTGAAAGTGCTAAAAATAGTGAAAATCAGCAACAAAATCATAGTGAAAACATCAAAATTCAACTTCTAATGGAGGTAAAAACTGCATCACAACAAGAAACATCACTGGCTAACAGTCACACAATCACTATTAAACCAACAATCCATGAGAAACAAGGATAGGAACAATGGAATAAGAAGAAAAGAAGAGGGGAAAAGGCTAATCATAAATATCAAACACAACAGGAGCACCAAGAAAAAGTGTTTAAACCAAAATCTTTAAGAATCAATTTGATATGCTTGAGCCACAGGGCATCCTAGGTATTGATTTGACTGATCCCAACCCCTGTATACCTATGAGTTTTGATGGTTCTGGTAGATTAAATAGTGGGAAGGATTTGATGAAATCTTATCCTAACTCCTCTGATTCCCATATTTGTATTTATGATGAATTTGATAATGGTTTAGAGGGAGTTGAGAGGTGTTCTATGGATATGCTAGAAAAAATTTAATGGGATCAAATATAAAGTTTTTGATGTTGTGATAACTAGTGCTGTGGAAAATGCAATTTTAACTTCTCCTGGTGTTGAATAGGAAAATAGAGAAGAAGAAAAAAATGTGTTGGTGCTAGTAAATAATCTTGGGAAAGTGTTAAATCTGATAATCTTCAAAGGAATAAGAAGATGTATTTTTCTTCTTCTTTGATTATAGGCTCCGACCCTATGAGAAAAAAAAGGAAGAACTTCAGAGAAAGCAAGATAAACAGGAGAAGCAAGAGGTAATGAAGAAAGACGAAGCTAAGAAAAGAGACAAACATCTCAAAAGGGCAAAAGAAATTTGGTTTGGTTGCGAAATATTTTAATGAATAGTTTCCTGCTTTACCAAAATCTATTAGCAAGCCGGATACCTCCAAGTATATTTTCATAAAAAATAAAAAGGATTCTCAAATAGAGAAAGATGAATATAGGGTGATACACTCGAAGGATGAAATAGACTATGACAACCTCTCAATAAAAGAGGATAAAGAGGAAGAAGAGGTATGTCAAGATCTTCTCAAAGCATTTCGTCCTATAGGTAACCTTGATGAGCATAAGGAAATACAAGAAGTTGCAGAGAAAAATGGTTTGTCACCAAGAAGTTTTTAACAAAAGGGTCATTACTACAAAGCTGCCATTAATTCCACAGTTAAGAGACCCCTCACAAGGTCACAAAGAAGTAGAGATAGATGATATGGTGAACGAATTCTACATATTTTTGGTGGTTTTTTCATTCCAACACATTATTTTTTAGCATGCATATTTTATATCTCTTCTAATAGGCTATGTTTGTTTTAAATATAGCACTTTAGAAGAGTTACACCTTATTTCTCGGATCAACTTATGTTATGGATTTAAGCTAATTGGCCATATGTTAGGTAGCTTAATTCCACCTTTAAGTTATGTTTTGCAATTTTCTTAGAGGTTTTGGTCAAGTCCCCCTCCTTGTTCTTACGAGTTTTGATGAAATAAAAAGCTTGGGGTGTTTCTCAACCCGCGGCCTATCATGGGTCATTAAATTTTAAAAAAAATTATTAGTATATTTAAGGACTAGTATAGTAAAATAATTATTGATATATTTATTATTATTTAAAAGAAGTTCAAGTAAAGTAAGTAGTGAATAAGAGTATTAGATTAGTTACTTTAAGGAACACTAGGGATGTGTTGGGTGCTCTAGTCTTTGACTCGATCCTTACCAAGACCAAAAGACCTACGAACAAAAATTGATCTTGTATTTCCTTCTCTATTATTAATGAAATTATAGGGACCTAATCGATTATGACTAGGAAATGCCTCGATATTAGGGGTATGAAAATTATTGAAATTACATTTGTAAACTTATGTAGGGCAACATAAGGAAACTTTTGAAAATTAAAATATTATGAATGGGATGATGTCATCCCACTATAGCAGAAGTTATTCAGCTATAGGGGCACCACTATAGTAACATGCATGTCTCCATAGCGACGTGATGCGACCAGAATCTCTTAAAATGAGTTTCATTTGTTTTTTCCTTTTTAGTGGGAGAAAAGATGTTGGGAGGCTCCAAAATGATTAGGGTTGCCTTCCATTTCTTGCATCGATAGATAGAGGAAAAATAGGTGAAAACCCATGGATTTGGGGGGAATTATGTATCTGTGATCTTGGAAAGGTTAGAATTCACACTTGTTCATCGTTCCTACTAAGTTTAACTGAGTAGTGTAGACCCAAATTAGAAAGCATGAATGAAAGTAGTTGGATAAGAGATTTCATGATTAGACCTTTGAGAATGACATTTTGATGACTAAAATTTGTAATGTCAACGTATGGTGAAAAAATAATTATATTATGATCACTCCTATTTATGTTGAGTGGTTATCCTATAATTTTGGTGTTATGTCATGGTTTGAACTTATTGATGTAGTTAAAAGGTGAATCACCAGTCATTAGTCTAAATACTTAAAGAATGTAATGTTAGGCGAGGATGTTAATGAGTTCCAAAGAACTATGGTTTGAGAATAAATTGAGCAGTATTGTTTAGAAAGAAAGGTAGTTTAGGCAACATGTTCAGGACTTTAGATGATAGTGTAGACGATGGTTACATAAGTAATTCCATGGTGTTATATTTATATGTTAATTTTTTCTTAGTATTATTTGTTGATGCGTGTTATTAGGTGGGGTCACATTTCACTAAAATTATATGTAAAGCCTATGAATGTTACAAGTGTTGGTTATGATCTTCGTATGATATAATTTTCTTATATTCCATTATTAATTATGGAGTGTTTGATATTTGGAAATTCTCATAGGATATTGGTGGGAAAATATTGGCAGACACTTATGTCTGGGATTTAGTACATGGATGAAACTATCCCCTACAGGTCATGACTAATGGGTGGCCATAAAATTCTTAGCGTGTTGGTACAAGGTACAAGTCAGTTTGACGGTTTCGTAAGTAGATGAGTATTACATATGTTGTTATATTTAGGTGGTTAACTTGATTTGACTTGACTAATAACTCTTGTTAACTCCATTTGATTGTTGCTAAGGCTCTTTATGTTATTTGAGTATCACTTATATGTACTAGGATGGTGTAAGGCATTAGTTATAGTATGGGTTAATAACTAGAGGTATTGTTGTTGGGTTTAACATGATTGAATGGGTTATCCTTAGAGGTTTTAGGGTCAGGGCTTATTGGATCCTTGGTGAAAGTTTATGATCACACCTAAAGTATACTTATCTTGTTATGGGTATAGAAGAGTGAAGTCATAATGGTAAGATCAGTACCTTGGGGTTCATGACTAAAGGGATTAGCAGGGAGTAGCTGGTTAGTTCTTGAAGTTGGGAAAATAAGATTAGGTGTTTCTCAAATGTTGAATGTGGAATAAGAGAAGAAAATGCGTTAGGGACCCAAAGATATATAATAGTTTAATAATGATCAATGCCAAAAATGGGAAATAGAGCGATGATGGATTGGGTGATGTGAAGGTTAAGATGCAAGGTTTCTTTTGAAAATTTATGTTATATTTGGGTAATCCAATTCAGGTCTACCAATGAGGCTTATCAATATCTATAATTGTACTGATACTACTTTTTCTATTTCATTTTTGGGGTATAGTCTTTTTTAGGAATTATTATTAGTTTCATGATTAACGCGGATAGTGATCTTCCAGCAGCTTCTACTCCTCTTGTTTATGGTGGAAGTTTTTTTCAATTTTATCATTCTTAATTTACAAACTTTTGTACTTGTTTAGAATAGGTCCTTGGTAGTTTCTTTTTGTAGTTATGCATATTCATAAAATATAATGTAATAATAAATGAGGATTTTGTTACTTATTTCAGACTTCCATTTATTATGTTGAAGGAGTGGTAAGTAGTTCTTCTATATAGGTAGATTAGAGTAGGTTCTCTCATTCTCCAATTATTTGGGTCATGATAGAAATGATATTTAAAAACAACAGTAAATTACAAAGCATCAAAATAGACCCAAAATCTTGTGTATACAGAAAGAGTATTTCAGATAACAATAATATTTTTTAAAGTGTGGCTTTCTTTAAATCTTGTGTTATATATCGAACACTTCCTGTAGGGAATCTTAACTTCTTTTCCCACCAAAATGATTGATTCAAATATGTGGACTACTTATATGTAATACATGCACACTCGGGGAGCCAAAGACCTCCCTGCCATGCCCTTAGTTCGTCTAGCATTTTCCAATTGGGGTTAGGTTAGACCGCATAAGTTTTTTTCTCCCTCAAAGATAGTAAATGTGTTTGTATAAAGAAAATTTATATAAATTTTCTAGGCCAAATCATTTCTATGATGCATTGTAAATATGCCAACAAGCCGATTTGGGTCAACTTGACCTAATGATACATTATCACAACCATATGAGCCAATATCCCCTCATTATTTCCGTTTCATCCATGAAATTCCATATGTATAATATGCCAATAAAGTATTAATATAATTAAAATACACCAATAGTAGCACAATAAAAATTTTAACAACACAATACAATGATTCACATGTAGTCAAGGCTATCAATATTTCATAGGACCCCACACGGTCACACATATCACATAATATCTCAATTTCGATAATTACATCAGATATAGAACCCCACATGGGAACAACAAATGGATATCCATTTTTTTATGATTAGTTCCCATCTTAACATACATTTTGTACCATTATTTACTACCCAACCCAGTCTAAAAGAATTAAGTTATAACATACCTCGAATTCCAAAATTGGTCTGCTACACTTTGAATCCACAAACTTACTTTCCACGAACGATCTCGAACTCCATTAAAAATATCAAATATGAAATTTACGTATCGAAACAAAACAAATGACACCCATATTGACTTCTTTTGATTTGGGGTTAAAATGGACCCCCAAAACGAGTTTTCGAAAAAAGGGTAAAATCATAACTTTACTTCAAAGATGTGGTTCTCATATTTTTAGAAACCTAAATATGAAAACACAAGTGAAATAGATTTAAAAACAAGCTTCAAATCGAATGAAAATCATTTTTAAACTTTACCAAGTAAATTTTTTGAAATTCGAATTAAAATCAAGAATTGGAGTTGTTTTGAAGGTTAAATTGATTAAAAACTAGTTATTATATGACTAAAATATTATTCAAGTAAAAATGAGTGAAATTAGAGTATAAAATCAAGCTCTAAAACTTTTGGTGTTTGAGAAATTAATCAGGAAATTACTGAGGGGTGATTTCTTACCTTAAATTTGTAAGAGAATCAAGAAATATATGTTAATCTTACTTCTCAAGCTCCTACAAGCTTCACTTTTAAGCTCCCACACAATTTTTGGGTTTAACTCTCAAGAGACAAGGTGAAAGAATAGATAAAATGGGCCAAAAAAAAAAGAAAAAAAGTCATATATTGCAAATTTTTCTGCTATAGAGCAGATTTGTTTATGTCCAAATGGACTTCGACGGGGTTCTCGGGATGTATTCGAAGTCTGATATACATAAAGGAACTATGTACCCACACTAAATTTGATGCTTCAGACTCAATGGCAATAGCAAATTTTCAATAAAAAGTTACTGTCACAAAATTGACCCCTGACGCCCGAAAAAATAATTTTCCAAACTGAGGATTGAAATGAGATATAAAAGCCACAAAATCAAGTCATCAAAAATCACAATATCGCATAGAAAGTGTCAAATTGCATCGAAAACTATGTCAATCACCCCCACACTCAGGAAATACCATAATGCAACTATCTGGAGTGGTAAAATAGTAAATTAAATAGAAATACATATTTCATCCAAAAGTTAGTCATTACAGCATCCACTACTAAAAACCTAGTTTGGCCTCAAACTAAAGGCAAAAGAAAGACCTAAATCAACAAAGAGCTAGGGATAAGAACTACTCATATTAGACTCAACCTCCCAAGTAGCCTAATCTACAGGTCGATGACACTACTAAACCTTAGCCACAGGGATAACTTTAGAGCGTAACCGCCTAACATTCTTACCTAAATAGAGACCGGCTCTTCAACAAAAGACAACCACTCATCTAACTGAACCGACTCCCAACGGATCACATGAGACTCTTTAGGAATGTAACGATAAAGCATATAAAAATGAAAAATTGGATGGACAACTGATAAATCTGGAGGCAAATCTAACTCATACGCCATATCACCAATGTTTCAAAGAATCTCAAATGGACCAATATACATGGGGCTAAGCTTTCCCCTCTTCCCAAACCTTATCACACCCTTCATTGGTAAAACTCAAAGAAAAGCACGATCACCAACACTAAATATCAAGGAACAAAGTTTATGGCTTGCATAGTATGCCTGCCTACTCTGCGCCGCTCTAAGTCTATCTTGAATGATCCCGACTTTGTCTAAAGACTCACGAAACAAGTTAGTACCTCGAGTTCTTACCTCAGAAACATCAAACCAATCCACTGGCGAGTGACAATGCCTACCATACAATGCCTCAAAAGGAGTTATATCAATATTGAAATGGTAGTTATTATTATATGCAAACTATGCTAAAGATAAATATTGATCCTACTGGTCACTAAAATCCATCACACAAGCATGGAGCATATCCTCCAAAACTTGAATAGTTTACTCTGACTGACCGTCAGACTGGGTGTGAAACACCATGCTAAGATCAACCTGAGTACCAAATTAATCTTGAAAAGCTTTCCTAAAGTGAGATATGAACACAAAACCTCGATCTGAAATAATAGACACCGGCACACCATGCAGATGCACAATCTCTTGAATGTAGGCAAGGGTCAACATCTCATCACTGAATAAGACCTGAGCTTGAATAAAATAAGCTGATTTGGTCAATTGATCCATGATAACCCACACAATGGTAATTCCTACTTCCACTCGAGAATGGGTAACCTATGAAGAGAACCACCAGGTCTCATATGCTCGGCCTTCACCTGCTGACAAAATAGGCAACGAGCCACAAAATCTGCTATATCTTGCCTTATACCACCTCATAAGTAATGTTACCTCAAATCACGTTACATCATAGTCACACCTGCATGGATGAAATATCTGGAATAATGGGCCTCCTCTAAGATCAACCAAATCCAGTCACCCACTCTCGACACACAAACTCGTCCTCCATTCTGCAAAACTCCATCTAAATCAAGTGAGGCTTTCTTAGTTTCTCCACTCAACACCTTATCTCGAGTCAACCTGAATCTAATATCATTAAATTGATGAGCTTAAATTTGTTCCATCAAAGAAGACCTAGCCTACACAAATGCCAAAACATGCCCAGGGGTTGAAATATCAAGCCTAACCATCTGTTTAGCTAAAGAATGAACCTCTAAGACTAAAGGCCTCTCTTGGCTCAAAAGATGCACCAAACTACCCATGTTAGTCGACTTTTGTCTTCAGGCATCTGTAACCACATTAGCCTTGTTCGGATGATAGAGAATGGTCAAGTCATAATCCTTAAGAAACTCAAGCCAGCGGCACTGCCTGACTGAAGATCTCACTTAGTGAAGAGTACAGAAGGATACGATGATCTGAGAAGATCTCACATCAGACTTTATAAAAGTAGTGCCTCCACAACTTCAAGTCAAATACAACTGTGTGTAACTCCAAATCATGGGTAGCATAATTTCATTCATACGGTTTTAACTAACGACACACATAAGCCATCATCTTGCCCTTTTGTTGAATACAACACCCAATCCAACACCTGAAGCATCACCAAACACGGTAAATCTTATGCCCTCCTTGGGCAAAGACAATATCAGAGATGAAGTCAATAAATCCTTAAGCTTTTGGGAGCTTGCCTCATAAGCGTTGGACCACTAAGAAGAACTATTCTTATGGGTCAACTTAATCAATGAAGATGAACAGATAAGAAACCCTCAACAAAATGATGATAATAACCTGCCAAGCTAACAAAACTCTAAATCTCGATGTGCGAAGTAGGTCTAGACCAATCATGAACCATTAACCTTAATTGGATCAACCATAATACCCTACATAGTCACCACATGACCTAAGAAAAAAACATACTCCAACCAAAACTCGCACTTAAATACTTTGCATACAATTTCTCATCCCTTAATATCTGATGCACAATCTGCAAATGCTCCTTATACTCAGCCTCACTCTTGGAATACACCAAGACAAAATATTTAAATACAATAACAAATGAGTCGAGATACGATCAAAGCACCCGATTCATCAACTCCATGAATGCGGCGGGGGCATTGGTCAACCCAAAGTAAATGACCAAGAACTCATAATGACCATATTGAGTCTGAAAAGATGTCTTAGAATATCTGAAGCTATAATCCTCAAGTAGTGATAATCGGACCTTAAATCAGTCTTTAAAGATACCAAAGCACCTTGAAACTGATCAAATAAATCATCAATACGAGGAAGAGGATATTTATTCTTATCCATCACTTTATTTAACTGCCAATAATCAATACACATCTACATAGACCCATCTTTTTCTTCACAAACAAGATAGGCGCACCCTAAAGTGAAATACTAGGTCGTATAATTCCCATATCTAACAACTCCTACAATTGATCATTCAGTTCCTTCAACTTTGATGGGGCCATCCTATAAGAAGGAATAGAAATGGGCTTGGTGTCTCGCTCAACATCAATAGAAAAATCAATATCTTGATTCAGAGATATAACAGGTAAGTCCATAGAGAACACTTCCACAAACTCATAAGCAGCATGGACAGAATCCAAAAAAGGAGGCAAAACAACACCGATGTCACGAATATGATCCAAGTAAGATAAACATCCCCTCTCAAATAATTTACAAGCCAAAACATAAGATACAATTCTCTTAGGACTCGAATAAAGTGTACCCTTCCAAGCTATCCTTGACATACCCGGCAAACCTAAACTCACAGTCCTAAAAAAATAATCTAAGACAATATGATAAAGAGTCAACCACTCTATACCCAAAATAACATCAAAATCGACCATATCTAACACAAGCAAGTATACCAAAGTCTCAAACTCAAAAAAAGTCAGAACACAAGATTGGTGCACCCAATCCACCACTAAATGATCACCTACTAAGGTAGATACATAGGTATCGGGTGTTCATAAACCACCAGCACTGAATGATTACTAAAAATGATAATAATACTTAAAATAGTGGTATAAAGTCATAGTTAAAAGATCAAAACATAAGACATTTCAATACATAATTAAAATACATGGATTTAAGCATAGAGATGTATTAAACTTCGAAGAATAATAATTTCTCATCAAACTAACGAAATTTAAGACAAAACATCAAACTTGTAGTTTAAAATATAAATAAGTACAACTATTATGCTCTTTGTTCCTTTAAATCATAAGGTAATGCTATGCTTTCAACACATGAGGAGTTTGGGATAAACCCTAACTTAAAACATGTAATTCAACTTGAAAATCATACATTCAGGCATAAAAGACTAACCCTCTTCAAAACCCCACATACCTTAATTGAATGGATTTTTGAGGAAATCTTGTAATCAAACCTTAAATCCTTGTGTTCTTGTGAGGAAAATATTAAACTTTGTTTCTTGGGAAAGGGGAAGGGTTTCTAGTAAGTAATTATGAGGAAGATGAGCAAATAATGCCCTCTTGTATGTCCTAAATTATGTTTTAGATGACTTGGGTTGAGGTAAAAGGACCCAACCACCCTTGGCCTCTTTTTCCTATAAAAATAACCCTCGTGGAGAGACCCCTTATACCATGGAATAGCCCTCACGATGCTAACCCCAAAAACTGGAATATACCTCTCTGCGTGAGCCTATCGCAACTCATTACTATTTCTCATAAAAATGGTCATAATTTTTTGCTCGGGAATCAGATTATGGAAAAATTGGTACTGTTTCAAAGATAACTCAATTATATATCATTTGGTGGGTCTTGATCTGTAAAATTCCACATATGTAAAAAATGATACATGTTCAAATTTGACCCTTGTAGAATTAGATACCAAAATTTGGCTAAATCAAAGGCTCTTATCTCAGCTTTGCTCTAAGTTATTCCTATGAAAATTTTTCCACATAATAAGCACTCTTCACACTAGGCTAATGATCATGACATATGTATCAAAATATTAATCATGGGATTAGAGTTTACATACATAGGGATGATGGTCCAATGTCTAGCCCAAAAATATGGGGTGTTAACCAATCACAACCATTAGTGATGTATCAAACTGAAGAAAAACATACAAGCCCTTCACAAACATCTCAATTTTCTCAGACTCTATGGAAATGATATCATAGAAATATCTGGATAAGTCATGAAAATGCACCTCATACTCTACAATGGTCATAGAATACTACTCCAGATGATTAAACTCACCATGCATTTGATTCCTCAAAGTGTAAGGCACGAATCTCTCCAGAAAGGCATCAGTAAACTAATCCCATGATAGCTCAGGAGTGTCAACAGACCTAAAATTGGCCTATAATATCCACCAATATCTCATAGTATCTCTTAACTAATATGTAGTATAAGACACACCATCTTCACAAAAAGAGTAAAACATAACTTAGAACATAAGGTATGAAAGAACTTTGCATGATAAATAATAAATGAGGGAGGTTTCCTAAAGACGTCCTATAGCCTCTCAAAGATAGATTCAAACATATATATACCAATCATAGAGACTCTATTTGACATCCCATTCTTACTTTTTTTAGACCAATGAACTTGGACGATCTGATACCAATTTGTCATGACCCAAAAATGGGGGTGATGATGGAACTTGTCGTGGCATACCTTGACAACTAAGCCTATCACCCAAACTAATACAAAAAGAGAAGAAGACAGAAATATCCCAAGGTAAGTCTTTTAAAATGAAGCCGAACCATACAAGTAATTATAACAATGCGGAAAGAACTTATCCGAGATACCAATCATGCCCAAAACCAGGTGTAAATAGTGTAAAAACTACTAATACAATTCGAGAGCCAAATACATTAGAAAAATAACCACAAAATAATAATATTTGTCTCCAAATACTAATAAATACATAACTAATACAGAAAGATAGAGGTGAACTCTAAACGTATGAATGTCCAACCGCTACCTTGAGCAATTTAAATGCACCAAAAATCAACCAATTTGAGGTGCACCCAAACCTAAAGTTGCACTGAAAGGGTTAAGTAGGAGTAAGTACGGTCCACTTATACTCAGTAGGTACCATAGAACGACTGAGCAAAGTAGAAAATAAAGCATACAAAATATACACTAAATGCACGTCACCTGCATACAAAAAATGTCCCACAATGGTAACCCATACTGCTTGCACTAACAATTATAATATATCACATATATTGTAATATCACACCAAGATAGAACACAAGTATGTATTATATTCCATATTAGTAGAACAAGGTGGAACATGCATATACAAGATCATCAAATACAAGTAAAAAAAGATAAGAGAATTATATAGATGGCGAGTCAATATGGCAATACAACATAATATAAACACAATAAAGTAAGTGAAATATATATGATGATGATGCACGAGGTCGTCACACAACCACCGAGATCGTCACATAATCTCTGTATACACCTATAAGGGCAAGTCTCCTTACACAGGACCTGTGGGGGTTTCGCCAACCCGTATACAATCTGCATATCTCATATCTCATTTCCATCACATCCCTCAAAAAGGGTCTCATAAGGTGTTATAATAACTCTTTCCTGGCACATCCCTTAGGAAGGGTGTTACTCAAGTGTTGCCACAATGGTACCAATGTTTCATGAATGAGTATGATATAAAGATATAATGCTCACAACCAATAACAATGAGTATTTACATGACCAAACACATGATATATTACCACAACCAACCATAATGATACATTTCCACAACCACGTGAGCCAATATCCACTCATTATTTATGTTTCATCCTTGAATTTTCACATATCTCAAATGCCAATAAAGTATGAATATAATCAAAATACACCAATGGTACCATATTAAGCATTTAACAACACAATATAATTATTCATATGTATTCAAGGCTATCAATATCACATCGGACCCCACACATATCACATAATATCTCAATTTCGACAATTACATCATGTATAGGTCCCCACATAAACACAAAATATAAATAGCTATTTTTTCATAATTAGTTCCATCTCTTAACATGCATTTTGTACCATCATTTACTACCCAACCTAGTCTAAAAGAGTTAAGCCATAACCTACTTCGAATGCCGAAACTTGTTTGCTACACTTTGAATCCACAAAAGTACTTTCCATGAATGATTATAAACTCCACTAAAAAAATCAAATATGGAATCTATACAATAAAACAAAACTAACGACACCAATATGGACTACTTTTGGTTCAGGGTCAAAATGGACTCTCGAAATGAGCTTTTAAAAAGAAGGGCAAAATCATAACTTTACATTAAAAATATGTTCCCCATATTTTTAGAAACCTATAACTAAAATCCCAAGTGAAATTGAGAAAAAACGAGGTTCAAATCAAAGAAAAATCATTTTTAAGATTTACTGGGTAAAATCTTTGAGTGAGTTAAAATCAAGAAACAAAGTTGTTTTGAAGGTTAAATTAATGAAAAACTAGTATAAGATTAAAATATTATTCATGTCTAAAGAAATGAAATTGGAGTTTAAAATCAAGCCCTAAGATTTTTGAAATTTTGAGAAATTAATCAAAAATTACTAAGAATAGGAGTGATTTTTTACCTTAAATCCATAAGTGAATCAAGAAATAAATGTTAATCTAGATTCCCAAGCTCCCACAAGCTTTACATTTACTCTCCCGCACTATTTTAGAGTTAAAATATCAAGAGACAGGATGAAAAATGAGCAAAATGGGCCAAAAAAGGGGTAAAAGCTACTATAAATAGTCCAGATTTTCAGCACCAGCTATAGCAAAAAGGCTATTTTTTAAAGTCCAATTCTGACTTCGATGGGGTGTCCGAGATTCGTTAAGAGTTCGATATATGTAAACGAACTATGTAACCACACTAAATTTGATGCTCCGGACTCAATGTTGATATCATATTTTTTATAGAAAATGACAATTTCACAAAGTTGACCCCCTAAATCTGAAATTGTAATTTTCTAAATCGAGGATCGAAATGAGATTTAAAAGCCATAAAATCACACCAAACATGTTATCAACCAACAATTGACTTTATGGATCTGCTGGCGAAGTCAGATTTTTCATTCAAAGTCATTTAGATCAAATATAAGTCTCACACCCATGTTTTCAATTTTTTAACTTTCCAACCAATAGGTTGAAATGAGCTCGAGTACACCGGGACCTAAACGAAAGGTCTACCTCAAGAGTATTTAAATCTCTCACACGATTTTAGGATTTAAATCACAATACTCAAGGTGAAAAAATGGACGAAATGGGCCAAAAAGGGACAAAACTGCTATATATTGCAGATTTTTCTTTTAGAGTGCTTATTTTTCTACGTATAACAGACTTCGATGGGGTGCCTGAAATCTATTTGGACTCTTAAATACACAAATAAACTATGTAATCACACTAAATTCGATGCTCTATACTCAATAGATATATCAGATTTTCAAAAAAACATTATTTTCACAAAATAGAGCCGCTAAATCCAAAATTATATTTTCCAAATCGAGGATCGAAATAAGATTTAAAAGCTGTAAAGCACATAAAATATATTACCACCCTAAAAATGATGTTCTGTATCGTCTGGATAAGTTAGATTTTCCATTCGAGATTGTTTCAACCAAATATGGATCCCATACTCACATTTCAAATTTTCCAACTTTTTGATCAATAGGTCGAAATGATCTTGGGTGCACCGGGACCTAAACCAAAGGTATACATATCCAAAAATCAATATTCTGGAGCTACTATCATAGTTCGGTCAGTCATCCATCATACGGATTGAAGGATATCCACATAAGTCCAAAATAAGGCTCTCGAAGCCATCAAAAATCACAATATCCTATAAATGGTACCAAAATACCTCAGGAACCGTGTCAATCACCCACACACCCCAAAAATATCATAATATTACTACGAGGAGGGAAAAAATAGTCAAATAATATATAAACTCATATTTTACATATTTCATCAAAAATCTAGTCATTACAGATATTTTTATTTTTGATTTTCTTGTGACAATCATACAAAGTCGAAAATCATCATCATTCTTTTCTCATGTAATTGATTCAAGTCCATGTCATTAGAAGTGAGAAAGGGTTTTAAAACTTTTTACCAATTTCTTCAATTATAAAAATCAAAGTCAAGGACTAGCACCATCAGGCAACATGATTGCATGCAGAAACAAAGTATACAAAACACTTTTATTACTAGATAGGTTTCTGAATTCAAAAAATTAAAAAATAAAATTCATCTCAGATCATAATAAAATAGAAGTATGGTATTTGGGTTAGAGTAGATCTCATCAGCTCGAGTTTGAGTCTATGGAACAAGTCAAGGACACACACTAACGGCCCAAAGAAGAGATAAATATGACAAGTGCAGCAGCAAATGCCTCAAAAGCCAAGTGCCACAAACCACCATTAAATTTATATTTAAAAAAATTTTTGTTGCTGAAACAAGGGTAATTTTTTGTTAATTGAGTCCAAGTACCCTTGATAAAAGCAAGTTCATGAGTGATCATACTCTTAATCAGGACCCTGCTAGAAAATGAGACTTCACTTTCTGTTTTGGAACCTTCTAGAAAATGAAACTTTACTTTCAATTCAAGACCCTCCTGAAAATTAATACTTTAGTTTCTATTCATAATCCACCTAGACAATGAAACTTTACTTTTTATTCAGGGCCCTCTCGAAAAATGGAACTTTACTTTCTGTTCAGGACCCTCCTGAAAAATGAGACTTTACTTTCTATTTAGGACCCTCCTGAAAAATGACACTTTTCTTTATATCTAGGACCCTCTTGGAAAATGGGTCTCTAATTTTCTATTTGGGATCCTTCTATAAATAGAATTATCAATCAGGGCCCTTCTAGAAATAGAATTAGCAAACCCTCGGAAAGAATGGGATTAGCCGGAACCTCTTGAAGAATGGGACTTTAATTTTTTGTATGAGATCCTGTAACGCCCTAATTTTTATAAACCAGGATGCTACACAGTGCTAGCAATCCCAAATGACCACAAGCTAACCCATGACTGATATCTGTACCTGAACACTGTAGAATATAACATAACAATGCAGAAACATGTACTGAAAGTCCATAAGGTTCAATACTGAACATAATCTGAATAATAACAATGTCTGAAAATGGTATAAAAATACCTAACAACTTGATAAAAATTGTATGACATGCTATAGCCTAAAAGCCTCTAACTGTACTGAATAAGGAAAGGAGTTGAAGAAACATGTCTCCAACTAACTCCATCTACTAAAATGTCTAAGTAACGAAGTACTAAAATATATAAATAATCATATTTCCCTCGAATGATGAGGACTCACTGCTGACTCTGAATGCTGAAATCTACAATGCTACTACTGCTCTAGAACTTGGGTCTCTGAGCCTATGGCATAAAATAAAACACCATAGCGTGAATGTGTCTTTTAGCCTACCTTACTCATATACTAAGTACATTTAGTCGTACTGTAAAAGATTTATATGCATGAACAATGCTGACTGGTATGAACGTGAGAATACATATATGCATAGGTAACTGCAACTGAACTCGTGGTGATACTAACTACTAAGTTTGAATACTAACAACATAAGTTTACTGACACTAAGATACTAAATGACTTAGTTTAATAATATTGATATGTAAGTCACTAATAAGTGAGAAACTGATACTGTATTACATAATAAATAAACGACTATTTATGATAGGTAAAATTATAAAGAACTGGTCTGATGGACTGTATCTAATAGTCTTGAATCTGAATACTGGTAAGCTGAGAGCACTGATAGTTAATATGACTGATATAACTAATAACATGGGTGACTGTATCAGACAGTCCTGAATCTGGTGGAACTACCTGAGTTCCATACTGTATCTAAGTTGACTGTATCTGACAGTCCTAAAATCTGAAGAACTATCTAAGTTCTTTTACTGAGACTGGGTGACCATATCTGACAGTCCTAGTTTTGTAACTGAAATTGTGGGAAGTAGTCATTTAACCGACATGCCCCAAATAAGAAAATATTGCATAAATTGGGGTTCAATCTGTAACCCCAATTGGAAGGGTGTCAATACCGTGCCACTGGTAAGGACAAGCTATGAGAACCCTCTACTGGCAGGTGAGTTCCCATCCTTGGGTACGCTCTATGCTAATTTCTACTCCCATCTGAATAGACACTGAACATAGATTACTAAATTGAACTAGACTGAGTTTACTGAGTTCTGTGACTGACGGAATACTACTGATATCTGACAACTAACTAAGTTCATGAGATTTTTGAGATTAATAGGAATACTGAGGTTACTAAGATTATTGAGTACTGAGATTACTAAACTACTAAGATTACTAAAATTTTAGAGTTTTCCTGAGTCATATGACTGACTGAGTTCTATGGATCATGGATTGACTGAGGATGTCGTGAAAACATGACATGGCTCTAGGCACACAGCTATATTTTTGGGTACAAGTACCCTTAGAACTCGATGGAAGAAAACTGACAATACTTGACATTCTTGAATATATGACCAATATCAATAGTTCATACTATAATAATTGAGGATAACTGATGTGGTACTTCATAATCATGATCTTGTACATAACGTGGAATGCATATAGACATACTATGAATACATGGAATACGTATAGACACACTATGAATCTATTCTCCAATCATCATGTACATTTTATTAATAGATATTTTGCTTAACAATGACATGTGAGCCCTTTGAACATAATAGACTAGCATGAATTTATCATATAGTTCACCCCTAAGCTATAATATATGATTTCTATCATCCTAGGAATTTTATCAAACAACTTACATGCACAACTTTGGCATAGGTATAATTATCAATTTAACAATCTTAAACCACCCAAATTCCTGGATTTCAACTAACATGCTCACATAATTCATGAAAATACATTAAGATACAATCTTTAAACCCAAATAACAACCATCAACATGAACATAATGACACCACAACAATATAATCACAATTTAGTATATAAAACTTGATTCTTGAGCTCCAAGGATGAAAAGGATCCATGGATGAACACTACGCGTACCTTATTTTATGAATCTACGAAGATTGATGGAGAGACTTTCTTGAAATTGGATCTTCTATGAAAACCCTAGCTTGTGTTCTTGAGAGGATTTTGAGAAATATAGGTGTATTTTGGTGTAAATAGGAGTTAATCCTATGTTTTTGATATATATAGTGGTGGGAAAATAATCAAATTATCCCTCTAAATACGGATATTTAATGACTAAAACTGGGCATCGACGCTACAGGCGATGCCCCACGTCGGTTTATCGATGCTATAGCCGATGCCCCACGTCAGTTTCATCGACGCTACAACCGACGCCCCACATCGAGTTTGTGTCGACTCGCTGGAATTTGACTCTGAGAGCTGGGAAAGTATTTATCAGTGCAGTAGGTGACACGGCATGCCATAATCGCATCAATATACCATTTTACAACTCTAAACATGGTTTAAACGAGTTCTGAGAATTCCAAAACTTGTCTAGGACTACTTATTGACCTTCCTAATCATGAATTAATGAAAACATAGACCATTAAAGGATATTAAGGTCATAAAATAAGATAGTGAACTTTTAAAGACCAAAATAAACTAAGTCTAGGAACTTTAACTAGAATTTTCTAAGTCTGGGACCCCTTGACAAGCCTAATGGACTGTGTTTAAGCTTAGAATTTTGCGGGGTCTTGCAGACCCTCCTAGAAATGAGATTATCAATTGAGACCTTCCTAGAAATGGGATTATCAGGACCCTCTTAGAAATAAGATTAGCAAAATTCTCCTGGAGAATAAGATTAGTAGGACCCTTATAGACAATGGACTTTATTTTCTATTTAGGATCCTTCGGAAAAATGGGATCTTTCTTTATCATAACCCTTTTAAGATAGCTTTTTCTCTATTTCACAATTGATTTTGATTTCCAAAACCCAAACTTTTTCTCTAGTTCACAATTGATTTTGACTTCAGAAACCCGCCTAAACAATAGGATGAAGACTTTTAATTTAAAACTCAGGAGCACGCCTAAAGAATAGGGATCATTTTCATTTCAAGATTAGGTGCCTTCCTGAAAAATAAGGGAACTTATCAATTTTAACGTTAGAAGTAGAAGGAGACCACCAGAAGAAAAGAGTCAATTTTTAAGTTCATTTACAATACCAAAAGTCTGCACGAAGAAAGAGTTCTCTTTCAAGTTCTACCCAAAGAAAACCCGATATCATATCATTTGAGAAAGCATGGAAGACTCAATTCAAGATTTAAAATAAGGTACATAGATAGAATTTTGTAATTTTACTTTTTTTAACTTTTAGTTTTTTTTTAATGTAATGACAAGAGCCGTGAGCTAGAACTCGACAAGACCTCACTCGACTCTCCATCTAGTTATAGTCCCTCTCCTTTCTTACCTTCTTAAGGTATAGGTTATTTGATTTTCTTATAACCAGTCGATCACATTCTATTTTTATTTTCCTCCTTTTGAATAACGGTCAGGTTGACAATAATCTTTATCTACTTCTTTATCTATAAATTCTTTGTATTCTCTGTCAAATAGAGCAAATATATAGACAACTAATTTTTGACCCTCCAAAATCCCTTACACTTTTTTACGAACTAAATACTTCTGTTTTAGCATAATATTTTCATTTTTTTATTTTTATGTTTTAGTGTGTTATTTTTATTGCTTATTTTTAAGGGAAATAAAACTAAAAATATAAAAAAAAAAATCAAGATAGTTTTTTATATTGGTAATTTTCCTAATTTTTCATAATTGCAAGTTAATTGATTAATTGGTATTTTTCGTGTCTACTTTTGTTATATTTTTGAGAAATAAATTTAAGTCTATTTTTAGTATATATATATATATATATATATATATATATATATATATATATATAAGAAAATACAAAAATAAGAACTAATTAGATATCGCCATTTAGAGAGATTTCCTTGGTTAAGAATATTATGTTTGATTTTTGATTTATTTTTTATTCTTAACTTGCCTACCAAGATTTGGTATGTTGAAGTACCAGCACTCACAGCCTAATCAAATTATACTTACAACATATGATTATTTTTCAAAGATAAGAAAATAAATAAACTATCTTATAGTTCACCCAACTATGAAAACAGAGACCTATGCACACCGAATAAAAGACCCTCTCTCCAATTTCTTGGAAACTTTATTACCTTATCTAATATGGACAAGTGTCCTTACCTACCTACTATAAGACCCTGCAAAATTCTTAGCTTAACTCAGTCCTTTAAGCTTGTTAAGGGGTCCCATACATAGAAAATTTCAACTACATACTCAGACAGTGTTATTTTAGCCTTTGTAAGTTGTCAACTCTCTTCCATGACTCTTATGACATTAAAGTATCAACCTTTAGGTTGATTCATGATCAGGAAGGTCTTTAGGTGTTCTCAGATAAGTTTTGGATTTTTCAGACCTTGTATAGACCATTTTCGAATAACCAAAATAGTAGGTCGTTATGATCTCGATGCATCGCGTCACTCATCACGTCAACAGATAATTTTTTCCTCAGCTAAGTGCAATTTCTGGTGTACAGATGCAGACTTAATGTGGCGTATTGGCTATCACATTGATGCCAATGACGCAGCGAGTCGGCCTGCGCGTCAATGATTTAATTTTTAGTATTTTAAACCTGCATCTAAAGGGATAAATGGGTCTTTTTACACCTTATATCATGCCCCAAAACATATCATTAACCAGTCTAAGAGACAAAATATACTCATTCTTTTCAAAATATATCAAGAGCAAACCCAAGTTCATCTCATTCAAGATCCAAGACTCAAGATTTTAACATTATTCTTCAACAATTCGCCAACTAAGGTATGTGAAGTGTTCATCCAAGGGTTTCTTTCACCCTTGGAGTGCAAAAGACTCTTTCAAACTTCAAGTTGACTGAGTTCATGATTTTCATGATTTGGAATTTAAGTGTATTCATGATTGTTATTTTGATTGGGTTCTATTTCATGGTTTATTAAAAGATTCATGTAGAATAAATTATTATGCATGTAGTATCATGTGAATTCATGTTATTGCCTTGAAATTGTGAACTTGGTATTTAAATTGTGATGCTCATGTGTTGATTAGTACTATGTGCATATACAATGCCTTCCAAGCTTTTGATGAGTTCTTCATGTGAATTTAATAGTGAAATTATATCATGTTAGCATGTATACTGGTTCATTCCATTCAAGTGTTTGATAAAATGCCTCTTTAGATGCATTATGAACAAGTTTGCAATTTTTATTCTATGCAAGGTCATGTGATGCTTTACTTTTTATGCCATCAAGTCCTGGGGGTATTTAATACCTGACAATTTAGCTACTTACCTAGAGCTAGTATGTAAGACCCCACAAAATCGCGTGTTGAATTCAGCTCGTAAAGCTCCATGAGAGATCCCAACACTTAGAAAATTTTGCTAAGTGTTCAAGTTTAACACTCAATCTCATTTTAGACCTCCGAACTTGGGGGATTTATTTGACGACCTTACCGACCTTCATTTTTGGATTTTCAAGTTGTGTTGCAATGGGTCTAGGTTATAGTACATCTCAAGTAAGTTTCGTAATTTTTAGGATAGTGTAAGGGCATGTTTGGATTTCCAAACCAGTAGCTTAGGACGATCTGCCCGTGTCGCTCAAGCTAGAGCACCGCTCCAGGTAGGTCGTCACCCTGGAAACTCCACCGTTATAGCAAGGCTTCGCCCTAGCTAGAGTGGGGGAATAGCAAGGAGCCGCCCTAGCTATAGCCTTTTGCCCATTTTTCAGCATTCCACTTCCATGCCTTGAAGGGTAATTTGGTCAATTTCCCACCCCTATATAAGTTAAAAACATAGAATTTTGCTTCATTTACACAAAAATATATCCTCTTTTCTCAAAATCCTCTTAAGAACAAGTTAGGGTTCCTCATAGAATATTCAAGAGTCAAGAATTCTCTCCGTTAATCTTCATGCAATCAAGAACTAAGGTATACATAGTGTTTATCCGTGGATCCCTTTCATCCATGGAGCTCAAGAATCAAGTTTTAAAATCATGTATTGTGATTAACTTATTGTGGTATGATTATGTTCATGTTGATGGTTGTTATTTGGTTTTCAAGATGGTATCTTGATGTATTTTCATGAAGTATGTGAGCAAGTTAGTTGAAATCCATGAAGATTGTTAAATTAATAAGTATACCTATGCCTAAAGTTGTGCATGTAAGGTGTTTGATAAAATGCCTAGAAAGGATAGAAATCATGTTTTATAGCCCAAATATAAACTAAATGTTACATGCTTGCCATTCCCTTATGTTTAAATGGTTTCCATGCTATTGTTATTGACAAGTATATGTTATTGGAATATCCATGATATTAGAACATGAGATTTATGACTTGATTATAAGCATTCCTATTCATGTTAGATGTTTTGATAACCATGTGCTTCATGAAATCCATCACTCATGTATTATGAATTATGATTGAGGGTCGTGTATTCAAGAAAGTCATGTTGTGCCAGTTTCCTTCTATCAAGTCCTGGGGGTCCTTGTACCTAAAAAGTATAGCTATGTTCCTAGAGCCATGTCATATTATCACGATACTCTCAGTCAAGCTATGATCTATAGAATTCAGTCAGTCATGTGACTCAGGAAAGCTCAGAAATCTCAGTAGTTCAGTAATCTCAGTGATTTCAGTACTCAAAAATCTCTGTAACTTCAGTATTCCCAGAAATATTTGTAATCTTAATACTCTCAGTCAGTCATCAAATATCAGTAATATTTCTTTCAGTCAACAGAATCTAGTAAATTTAGTAAACTCAGTTAGCTAGCAGAGTTCAGTAGTATTCAATTAGATAAAAAAACTTAGTAGTAATCAATCAGTATTTCGTCAGTCAGTGGAACTCAGTCCAGTTCAATTCAGCTAATTAGTTCAGTGTCTTTCAGATGGGAGTAGGATTTAGTACCGAGCAAATGGGGGATCACCCGCTAGATAGGACTGAGATCCCTAGAAGAAATCCCTAACTTCCCGAACTACGTCGCCAGCGTAGGTATGAGATGTCACCCATAAGATACGACTGGCATACTCAGGTATGAGATGTCTTTACCGTGGCATGGTATTGACACCCTTCCAGCTGGGGTTACAGGTTGGACCCTATCAATTCAGTTTTGGGGCATGTCAGTTAGATGATTACCTCTCATGATCTTAGTATCAGTCATTTATTCTTAAACTCAGTAAAAGAACTCAGAAAGTTCTTTAAATTTTAGGACTTTCAGATATAATCAACTCAGATACAGTACAAAACTCAGACAGTTCTATCAGATTCAATACTGTTAGATACAGTTACTCATGTTATCAGTTATTAAAACTCATTTATCAGTTATGTTAGATATCAATAAACTCATGTTATCGGTATTCAGATTCAGGACTGTCACATATAGTCAACCAGATTAGTTCTTCACAATCAGAGCTATCAGAAACAATTATTCAGATATTCATCTCAATAAACTCAGTTATATAGTATCCTAGCATCAGTAAACTCAATTTTCAGTTGATCCATGTTATCAGTAGAATTATAGTCAGAACTCAGTATTCAGTCTTATCAAGATGTCAGTTACAGTTAATTATTCATGTATGCATTCTCACACTCATGTTAGTCAGTCAGTTGATATTTTTCATTCATATGAACCCCATGAATTCATCCTACCTCATATGCATACTTAGTACATTCAAATGTACTGACACATTTGTGCTATGGTGTTTCTTTATTTTACACCATGGGTTCAGAGACACGAGCTCCAGATCAACAGTAGCATTCCAGTGTTCAGAGTTGGAGTGAGTCCTTTTTATTTGAGGATTATATGATTATTACTTTATTATTTTAGTATTTTAGTTTAGTTTTCAGTAGATAGAGTTAGTTGGGGAACTATGTCCCATCAACTCCTTATTCAGATAGTTAGAGTCTTTCAAATGACTACAGTGTTTTTAGATTCATACTTCAGTATTTTTTATTTTTTTTCGTATTATGATACCACATTATTCAGATGTTGATTTTTTTTTAGTTATGCAGTGTGAACCTTATGGCCTTTCAATATAGTTTTATGCATTTTTATGTTATATTATGTAGTGTACAGGTACAGATATCCATCATGGGCTAGCTGTGGTCCTTTGGGGTCATGAGCATCGTGTGGTATTCTGGGTATCAGATTTGGGGAGTTACACAATATCAGTTATAGAATAATCTCCATCATGTCAAGATCAATAGTACTCTCAATCAGTTATAGGACTCAGGAAAACTAAGTAGACTCATTATAAGTTTAGTCTAGTTCAGTATTCAATTTAGACTTCAGTAAACTCAATCAGCTAATAAAATTTAGTATTATTTCATTATTTAAAGAAACTCAGTAACCTCAATAACAGTTCAATCAAGCCTAGTATGAACTAGAAAATTAGTTAAGTGTCCATTCAGTTAGGAGCAGGATTCAGCACCGAGTGAACCCAGGGATGGGGGTATTTCTACCAGGAGAGGGTTTGACCCCTAGTAGCAATCTCTATATTATAAAACTACGTAAACAGCACAGGTTGAGATATCTTCCCTCCAGATATTATGAGGGTTGATACATCTCATTCAATTTTTCCTGCCAGTGATGGTTGACGAAAGAGCTTCCTATCAGAGATGGTTAACTCACAGCTTGTCTTTACCCATGGAATGGTACTAAAAACTTCCTATTGTGGTTATAGGTTAGACCCTAATCTATTTAAAAAGGGGCATGTCAATTAGATGATTTCCTCCCATAGTCTTAGTTTCAGATTCAGTCTCAGTATAGAAATCAGTTTAGTTCTACAGGTTCAAGACTGTTAGACACAGTCACTCAGCTCAGTATGAAACTTAGTATAGTTTCACAAAATTAGGACCGTTAGATACAATTACTCAGTTTTTAGTAATATAGTATCTGTATACTCAGATATCAGTTAATTATTATTCAAACTCAATATTCAGTGTTATCACGATCTCAGTTATAGTATATGTATTCATGCATGTACTCTTATTCATTATACTCATGTTATTCTGTTAGTATTATTTATGTATATGAACCCATGCATTTCAGCCTACCTCACTTTGCATACCAGTATATTCAACAAACTAATGCAACTTTTCTTTCAAGTTATAATGTCTTATATCATAGGTTCAGATGCATGAGCTCCCAAGTACCCTTAGCAATTCAGATAATCAGCAATCAGAGTTAGTGGTGAGTCCTCATAGTTCGAGGACATGATTATTTTCTTTAGTATTTCAATTTACCAGTATAGTTTCAGTAGTTGGAGTTAGTTGGGGCTTATCCCATCAACTTCATATTTCAAATAGTTTTAGAGGCTTTTTAAGAGTACAGTTTTTTCAAACAAATGTTTCAGTTTTAGTATTGTTATACCGTATTCAGTTTTATCTCAATATTAAACCTTATGGCAAATTTTTGCCTAATTTTTGTATTTTACAGTGTTATTATTCAATTATTGCAGCAAGTACCAGTCATAGGTTAGCTTGTGGTCCTTCAGGATTATGAGCATCGTGTAGCATCCGGGGTACAAACTTGGAGCATTATAAATTGGTATCAGAGCCTTAGGTTCAATAGAGTCCTAGGAAGTCTGAAAGCCGTATCTAGTAGAGTCTTATACAAGGGTGTATAGCGTGCCACACTTATGGGCAAGGGGCTACGAGATGTTTTATGAAAATTTTACCTTCTTTTAGTATTCATGTCATATTAGTGAGCACAACCTCAAGTTAAAATCTCAGTCTAATTCACCTCTTCCTTATGATTCTAGAACATACCTTCCAGAGAAGCTAATGAGAGAAGTAATGAAAATCAGCCAGCCCCTCCTCCCGTTTAGGCAGATCCCCTGAATGAGCATGTCCCCCACTCTGAATTTAGAGCTATTTTCATTGCCTTAGCTTATTCAGTAGTTTCTCAGAACAATCAGCTAGCTATTATTCTATTAAGGCTTATGGATCATACTCCACAGAGTGTGGAGGAGAGGCATAGAAAAGAGGGGGGAAAAATAAGAGGGACAGAATGTCTAGGCCAAAAAAGTAGCCAACGAAATTCTCTTTGCCAGAAATATGGTATAAACAACCAGGGTATCTGTAGAGCTGGCAGTGATGTGTGTTTCAGATGTGGCAAGCCAAGCAATAGAGTCAGAGATTATCCTCAGGTGGGTATGTAGAGTCAGCATAATCGTCCTTCAGCTCAGTCCGGTCACTCGAATTAGTAGGGTGCCTATTGCAGTACCACCAGTGGGCAATGCCTAAATAGGCTATATGCACTTTAGTCCTAACAGGATCAGGAAAGTTCTCCTGATGTGGTCACTGGTACATTATAAGTTTATTATTTCTATGTTTATGCTTTGCTAGATCCAAGAGCTTCTTTTTCCTTTGTTACTCTTTATATATCTATTAACTTCGGAGTCAATCCTGAAATTCTAGCAGAGCCTTTCTTAGTTTCTACCCCAGTAGGTAAATCTATCATAGCCTGGCGGGTATATAGAAATTGTCTGGTATGGTATCTAAGAAAGTCACTTTAGGAGACTTAGTCGAATTAGAGATGACTGATTTTGACATCATTCTCAGCATGGATTTGCTTTATTCTTGCTAAGCCTCAATCGACTATAGAAACACAATTGTCCAATTTTAATTTCCAAATGAACCCTTCCTATAGTGGAGGGATAGTACTTCAGTATTTAGGGATTAGCTTATTTCTTACCTTCGAGAGAGAAGAATGATATCTAAGGGATGTGTCTACCATCTTGTTCAAGTCCAGGACTCTAGTTCAGAAACCCCTAATCTTTAATCTGTGTCAGTAGTATGAGAATTCCAAGTTGTGTTTCCCGACGATCTTCCCAGAGTTTCTCCCAAAAGAAAAATTCATTTCAAAATCGATCTTCTTCTAATACTAAACTCATATCTATTCCACCATATAGAATGGCACCTATAGAACTCAGGGAATTAAAAGAACGGTTGAACAAGCTCCTAGATAAGGGATTCATCAGACCCAGTGTGTCCCCGTGGGGTGCACCATTTCTATTCGTACATAACAAAGATGATTCTCTTAGAATGTGCATTGACTACTGTCAGTTAAACAAAGTCATGGTCAAAAACAAGTATCCACTTCCAAGAATTAATGACTTATTTGACCAACTTCAGGGGGCTAGTTACTTTTCAAAGATAGACCTCAAATCAGGCTATCATTAGCTCAGAGTCAGAGAATATGACATCCCAAAGACAGCTTTTAGAACTCGCTATGATCACTGTAAATTCTTAATCACATCCTTTGGTCTCGACAATGCCCCAGCAGCTTTCATGGACCTGATGAACCGCGTGTTCAAGTAGTACTTGGGTATGTCTATTATTACCTTCATCAATGACATTCTTGTCTATCCCCATAGCAAGAATGATCATGCAGATCATCTCATAATCATATTCAAGACTCTCGAAACACATCAATTATCATGATATTTATTTATATCTAACCTATCAGCTCTATGATCATATCTTATACTCGTGCACGTTAGCAATCATGCATGCTTACAGCTCCTAGTATAAGGAGTTCAAGTTCACTCAGTGTTATAAATCATTTTACATGAATACAGAAATTATAGACTTAGGTCATGCAGCTCATGACTTATGTACTCATGTCATGCTTTACAGTATGTTTAGTTCTCATGACTCATGGTATGCCCCTAACAATCAGCTAAATTTAAATTATGTCATGCATATACTCAATTTATGTCTCTTGGTGAATCTATGATGTTGACATTCTCTTCCTCAGGCCTCAATCAGGTGCCAAATTTTGTTTAACAGTTATTCATGATTTAGGTCTTCATGTTTTAACCATTCAGTGGACTCTCCTTACTAAATGATATAGTGATGGGCAATTTCTTAGATGGGAGAGAGTAAGTGTTTAATAATAAGAAAAGATTTTTGCATGCTTGTCTTACACGAGGATGTAACTATGAAGATAGACTTGAATGTCGGTTTAGTATGCAAGTAAATGGCCAGTAAAGAGTCATATTTAGTTATTGTAAAGGGGAAATCAGAATTTTTCATGAGAAGTTGATAAAATTCAGAGTGTGAGTGCCTATTTAGATCCTTGATTTATGCTAGTCCCTATCACGTAGTTATCAGAACCCATCATTTAGTCCCAGTTACAGACTCAATTACCATATTAGTCCCAGTCCAATGATCAAATCAGTAACTCAGTTATAAGTAATCACAGTTATCAGTTACTCAGTTATCATAACTCAGTATTCAGTTCCAGCACAGTCTCAATTACCATCCTAGTTACAGTCTTAATCTTGTAATCATATCAGTAACTCAGTTTAGTTTTAACTTGACCATAGCGTGCAGTTATCAGTCATTCAGTTATCAGTCTTTCAATACCTCTATTTGTAAATTATTTTAGAATCATGTTATACGCTTGGTCTTGCATCCCCAAATAATATAGTTTTCATGATTTCATGGTCAGCACCTCAGTTGCCTAGTCATCCCTTACTGCATACATAAAATACTCTACAATTTCAGTCCCGACTAAATATAGCTCAATCTTACATGACCAGTATTTGGCTATCATCCATTTAGTTAATTAGACAAGTTTGTATGATTTGGTTTCCCATCTTTCCACGTAGTCGAACTATCCAAAACCACATGAATGTAACTATTACAAGATGGTGCAACCAGATAGTTGCCTGTTCATCTTAATTCATGTATCATGTCCCAGTTTTAGATCCCAGATATTCAGTCATGACTCAGTTCGGAGATGCCCTATGTATCGTCCCATCTTTTCCATTGTATCTTAGCCAAGTCAGTATTTTTTAAGGACATAATGTCCCAAGGGGGAGATGTAAAATAATTCCTGAGCTTCAATGTCCTAAACCTCCGAGTTTCTCTTCATGCGATGCATCCAATTTGAAATAATGGATACTCATGAGTGGGCCCTCAAGTTCCAATTTCAGCCATAATCCATGTGTTCAAGGGGATTAGTTCAGTTCATGTATCATGTTTTAGTCTTTTTTATGTTCTCATGTTCCCGTTCATGAATGTTCAGTAACTGATCTCGATTTAAGATCGGTAATTTTGTGTTCTTGAAAATCTCTCTTATAAAATAAGTGAAGAGGTTTGGTAAGAAGGGGAAACTCAATCCCCGATATATTGGTCCTTACCGAATTCTCAGCCATTTCAGAAAGGTATCTTACGAGCTTGAGTTGCCTTCAGACTTAGCTTCAGTGCGTCCAGTGTTCCATGTCTCCTTGCTTAAGAAATGCATAGGTCGCCCAGCAGCCGTAGTCCCTATAGAGGGCATCGATGTTTAGAACAGCCTCTCTTATGAAGAGATCCCAGTTGAAATCCTTGATTATCAGATTCGCAGACTAAGGAACAAAAAGTCTCTCTAGTCAAAGTTCTTTGGAAGAATCAGTTCATAAAGAGAGCTACTTGGGAATGAGTAGCAGACATGCGGACCAAGTATACTCACCTCTTTTCTACAAATGCGGACTCAGCCCAAGGTAACAGATTTTCTTGAACTTATTTAGTTCCATACTTAGATTTCCCTTAATTGCTTTGGTATCAATTACCATTACATTTTTAGTTATGTATTTATGCATCAAATATGTATGTTCAGCATAAGAAGCTCAATTTATCTGTAATCCCAGTCATGCATTCATGAATCATGCTCAGTTATGTACTTATGCATCAGATATGTATGTTCAGTATAACATTTTAGGATAATAGTAGTTTCAGTCATGAAATCATGCATCAGATATGCATGTCCTGTATATACTTTCAGTTTATAAGTTCTCCCATCTTAATCAGTCTTATTCGAGGATGACTGTTCCCAAAAGAGAGATATTGTAAGGCCCCAAAAAATTCTTAGCTTAACTCAGTCCTTTAAGCTTGTTAAGGGGTCCCAAACTTAGAAAATTTCAACTAAGTACTCAGACTTAGTGTTATTTTATCCTTCGTAAGTTGGCAACTCTATTTCACGACTCAAATGACCTTAAAGTATCGACCTTTAGGTTGATTCATAATAAAGAAGGTCTTTAGGTATACTCGAACAAGTTTCTAATTTTTTGGACCTTGTTTAGACCATGTTCGAATGACCAAAATAGTGGGTCGATGTGATCTCAATGCGTCGTATTGCCCATCACCTCGACAAAAAAATTTTCCCTCAGCTCACTCCAATTTCCAGTGAACCGATGCAACTCAATGCAGGGCATTATCCATCCCGTTGATGCCAACAATGCGGCACATCAGCCTGCGTGTCGATAGTTCAATTTTCAATCTTTTAAATCCGCATCCAGAGGGGTAAATGGGTCTTTTTTCACCTTATATCAGACCCTAAAACATATCATTAAGTCATCCAAGAGGCAAAATATACTTATTCTTTTCAAAATTTATCAAGAGCAAACCCTAGTTCATCACATTCAAGATCCAAGACTTAAGATTTCCACCATTATTCTTCAAGAATTCACCAACTAAGGTATGTGAAGTATTCATCCAAGGGTTCCTTTCACCCTTGGAGTCCAAGAAACTCTTTCTAACTTCAAGTTGATTGAGTTCATGAGTTTCATGATTTGAAATTAAAGTGTATTCATTATTATCATTTTGATGGGGTTCTATTTCATGGTTTATTACAAGATTCATGTAGAATAAATTATTATGTATGTAGTATCATATGAATTCATGTTATAGCACTGAAATTGTGAACTAGGTATTAAAATTGTGAAGATCATGTGTTGATTAGTACTATGTGCATATACAATGCCTTCCAAGTGTTTGATGAGTTGTTCATGTGAATTTAATAGTGAAATTATATCATGTTAGCATGTATACTAGTTCATGCCATTCAAGTGTTAGATAAAATTCCTCTATAGATGCATTATGAACAAGTGTGCAATTTTTATGCTATGCAAGGTCATGTGATGCTTTACTTTTTATGCTATCGAGTCCTGGGGGTATTTAATACCCAAAAATTTAGCTGCTTACCTAGAGCCAGTGTCAGTTATAGAATAATCTCAAACATGTCATGATCATTAGTACTCTCAGTCAGTTACAGGACTCAGGAAATCTCAGTAGACTCATTATCAGTTCAATCTAGTTCGGTATTCAGTTTAGACTTCAAAAAACTCAATCAGCTAATAGAATTTAGTAGTATTTTGTCAGTTAACAAAACTTGGTAACCTCAGTAATAGTTCAGTTGAGGCTAGCATGAACTAAGAAATCAATTCAGTGTTTATTCAGTTATGAGTAGGATTTAGCACCGAGTGAACCCAAGAATGGGGATATTCCTTCCAGTAAAAGGTTTGATCCCAAGTAGCAATCCCTGTGTTATAGAACTATGTAGCTAGTGTAGGTTGAGATATCTTCCTGCCAGATATTATGAGGGTTGATATATCTCATTCGAGTTTTTCTTCCAGTGAGGGTTGTCGAAAGAGCTTCCTGTCAAAGAGGGTTAACTCACAACTTGTCTTTACCCGTGGCATGGTACTGACACACTTCCAACTAGGGTTACAGGCTGGACCCTAATCTATTCATAAAGGGGAATGTCATTTAGATGATTACCTCCCACAATCTAAGTTTCAGATTCAATTTCAGTATAGAACTCAATTAAGTTCTACAGGTTTAGGACTGTCACATATAGTCACTCAGCTTAGTACAGAACTAAGTATAGTTCAACAGAATTGGGACTGTCAGATACAGTCACTCAGTTTTTAGTAATTTAGTATCAGTATACTCAGATATCAATTAATCAATACTCAGTGTTATCACAATCTCAGTTATAGTTTACGTATTCATGTATGTACTCTTATTTAGTTATAATCATGTCATTCAGCCGGTATTGTTCATGCACATGAACCCATGTATTTCAGACTACCTCACTTTTCATACCAGTATATGTAAAGTACTGATACATACTTTTCTTTTGAACTTTGATGTCTTATATCATAGGTTCAGACGCACGAGCTCCTGAGCACCCTTAGTAGTTCAGATTATCAGGAGTCAAAGTTAGTGATGAGTCCTCATAGTTTGAGGACATGATATTTTTCTTCAGTATGTTAGTTTACTAATACAGTTTTAGTAGTTGGAATTATTAGGGGCTTGTCCCATTAACTCCATATTTCAGACAGTTTTTAGAGGCTTTCTCTGACTAGAGTATTTTCAGATAGATGTTTCAATTTTGGTTTTATTATACTGTATTTAGTTTTATTTCTATATTGAACCTTATGGAAATTTTCCACCTAATTTTTGCATTTTACAGTATTATTATTCAGTTATTGCAGCAGATACCAGTCATGGGTTAGCTTGTGGTCCTTCGAGATTATGAGCATTGTGCAGCGTCCGGGGTACAAACTGAGAGCATTACACCTACCCACCCACACATCCCATACCCCATAACCTATACCTTTATGTGATACCCTCTTCTAGTTCATATTTTTTACCCCTAACCTCACAACCATATAGATATATACATTGATATAGAGAAAAAAAAACTTAATCGAACACCCTCTCCATTTTGATTTCCATCGAAGCTCTCTGAAAAATACCCCATTACCACCATTGTGGCTATTCTTGCGGAAGTATCACTTCCCAAACACACAATCATCAACCCTATAATACCCATATTAAAATTTTAATCCACCAAAACCACTGCTTTTCTCAATTTTCAAGCGACTAAAACCCCCCATTTCCTTAGCCATTTTCAGAGACTCAAAAATTCCTCATAAAATCTTACCAACCACTAGCCAATGTCACTCTCTTTTAAATCAATTTTATTTGAAAAACCATAGCTCATCAGTTCTGGCAAAATAGATTGGTGTTAGGAGTTCGTGATTTTCAATTGGGTTTGAATATTCATTTAGTGTTTATATTGATTTTGGATTTCTTAATTTGGTTTTCCATTTGATGGTTTCTTTCCAATTATGATGAGTAGCAGAAATAAATGTTTCATTTGATTTTGGTTATTTTCAAGGTTTTTCGCTTTGTGAAAGCTACGTTCATAATGATTAGCAATTTTGAGGTGTAAAGCATGCTTCAAGAGGTCTATTTTCTTATCCTTGTTTTGTTTGATCTTTAATTGTGGTAATTTTAGGTTTAAATCTATTTTGAATTGATTTTCGTATTTTGGGTGTTGATGGATGAACCCATGTTGGATTGAAGTGTTGTATTCTGATTTATGTTAGCCTTTGAAGCATGTTGGTTTTTTAATATTTGAATGTCGAACTTGTTAATGAAAATTTGAAGAATCAAAAGTAGGGAAGCTGGGGTGGTATTTATAATTGGTTAATTCATATTAACTTGTTTAATTTAAGATTCATTTGTTATAATTATTTAGATTGGTTCAGACCGGTAGTAGCATGTGTAGGTCGGGAATCGGATTGGCAAAGTTTAATTTGATAATTATGGACATACTTGAATTGTTTGTCTCCATGTTCTTTTCATTTATTTTCTATCAAGTGTACTAGTTCACTAGGGAATGTAACCTGAAGTACTATGTATTTAGAGGTCATTCATGATTAATGTCTGGGGTAGCAGGTAAAGAATAGTTTTCGGATAGGATAGATTAGTATAGGTTTTCACACTTTTTATTTCCCTTGGACTATATAATAGGACTGAACTTTATTTTCATTTTGAAATCCTTGTATTTTTTGTGGGCTTATGTGCCTTTTTATTTCATTCATTCATAGCTTTAACTAGCCCATATGAACTCATAAAGTGATCGTGTTAAAATCACAGGATCAAAGGGTGCCTCGCACCTTCCCTTCAATCAATAAAATTTCCTTAACTAAAATCTTTGTATTCTTGATCAATATTTTAAGAGTTAGCCATTTTTAAGGAATACTTTAAAGGTGGCATGACACACTAAAACAATCCCAAGTGACGACTCTAAGTTTTAAATGAAATTATTTTTTGAAACACCTTTTTTAGTCTCTTTCAATATTAAAATCCTTTTGAACATTAAATCAAGTTTGGTAAAAAAGAGGTGCGATACAACGGTCGATAGTTGATTCACATACGCATGGAACTATGCTTCTTCTACAAAAATAAGATAGAAACATTTGTCTAATAAAACCCTTACTCAACAAGTCTTATAGTTTCTCCTTCAATCCCTTCAACTTATTTGGGACTATTCTATAAGGAAGAATGGGAATGAGTTTAGTGCCTGACTCAAAAATCAATAGTGAAGTCAATTCATGATCTGGAGGCATAACAGATAAATTTGTAGGGAATATGTCCTAAAATTCCCTCAATAAGTGGTGTTAAGGCAGCACTAATATCATGAATACAAGCCAAATAAGAAAGACGCCATTTCTCTACCATGTGTAGAGCACGTAGAAATTACATAACTCCCTTTGGTCCTGAATGAAAAGTACTTATCTATGATAACCTTGGCATACTTGGTGGAGATAAGATCACGATCTTGGGATAAAAATCTAAGATAGAATGATAGAGATAGCCAATCCATACCAAAAATAACATCAAAATCAACCATATCAAGGAAAATCAAGACTACCTAGGTCTTACGCCCCAAAAAGGTAACAACAAAAGATCGATACACTCAATCCACCATTATAGAATCTCCTACAGAGGTAGAAACATGAAGAGGAACAATAAGGTACTCGTATGCAATATCAAAACTAGTAACAAAATATATATAGATACGTAGAAGAATGTAGACCTGGGTCAAAATAACATGAAGCAGATCGGTAACAATCTGGGACTATACCTATAATGACTACATTAGAGGCCTTCACCTTGGGTCTCCCAGGTATAGCATAACACTTACCATATACACCTCTAAACTGATTAACTCCATTTCTACCACCTGAGCTTTCCTATCCCTACCTCAAGTACCTCTATGACCACCCCTGCCACACTATAAACCACCTCTGACTATAGATAGAGAATTAGGGTAAAGCTGGAGTTGAGACCTCTACTGCACAGGACAAACGCATAAAAAGGAAAATAATTGGCCAAATGACCAAGCACCTAATAGACATAACACCCTCTATTGCATGAATTAATTTATGGGGGCTCAAAAGAACTAGAATGACTGCCTTAGCCCGATGAACTAAATTGGAACTTCCACCAGCGTGATCTTGTACCTAGCTATCTTGAGCCATAGAAACCAAAGGTCTACCATATAATCCCTGTAAATCAACCTAAACAGGCCTACTATGATAACCATAGGAACCTCTACCGGAGAAATCCCTACCTTGAGATATATGTCCAATAAACTCACCCTGTCGAAACACCTTCTTGGTGCCTTACTGAGTAGCCTGGGTAATTGACTCAATCAACTTAGTATGCTATATAATGATCTAAAAAAAGTTCATAAAACTTCCATATGAGCAATAGACAACTAATAAAGAACCTCCAATCCCATGACAAACTTTCTAATCCTTTTTTATTTAGTGGAGATACTGGCAAAAAAATATTTTGATAAACCATGAAAGTGTGCCTTATACTCAGTAATAGTCACTGAGACCTACTCTAGGTAATCAAACTCATCTCTCATCAGATCCCTTAAACTATAAGGAATGAACCTCTCCAGAAAATCCTAAAATACTAGGTCCATGACATAGCGGATGAACTTAATGGTCTACAACTAGAAAGAGACATCCACCACTTTCTAGCCATATATTTGAATTAATAACTCATATAAGCAAAACCTGAGACTCAAGGGATTCTATATTATGAAATCTCTTTGGGCAGTCAATCAAAAACTCATATATTTTCTCTCCAATTGCTCCACTAAACTTAGAAGGAGCCAAGCGTATAAAGTTCTCAATCATCTTCTAATCATCAGATAAAATTATAGGACTGAAAACAACTGGAGAAATAGTAAGTCTAGTAGGCAGTCAATCTATATGTGGGGGTACCATTAAAAATAGTTGTACCCCTAAAGTTGAAATACCATAAGTAAAAGTTGACACTAATGGAGGAACACTACTTGAAGTCTTACAAATAACTGGTACACTTAAAATAACACTATCCAAATTACACAAGATATGAATCAATAGATCTTAAAGCACTGGGGTTTCAATAAAACCCTATAGAACTTGAGTTGTACTCGCACCCCCGACTGAAAATCACCCTCAACATACTTAATCTTAGGCTTGAGCAAGGCCTTCCTAGCACTTTCTTTGACTGGTGAAGCTCCTCTAGCATGTTCTTTACCTCATGGTTGGCCATGAACCCTACCTCACCCCTTGATGGAGGCCTTAATAATGTATTCTAGTTTGATTTCCACAATATCTCTAGATCTAGTTTTCACCATCTGTGCAGAAAGAATTAGATATAAGTTTAGAACATTAGGTATGAAGAATCCACACAATAATTATTAAATAAGAGAAGTTTATCTAAAGACATGTTATAGCCTCTCGAAGATAGATTTGGATGTCTATGTACCAATCTGGGAGACTCTACTCGACATATTACTCTTACACTTATGAGAATGGTGAACCTGTTTCTCTAATACCAGTTTGTCACGATCCAAAAATTGAGGTCATAATGGTATCTACCGAGTTCCAGCCTTGGTAGGTAAGCCAATCACCTAAATAGGAGAAATGGAAAAACCAAAAAGTAAACTAAACAGAATAACTAGACTTACAGAGAAGTCAACTCAACTCAAATACATATATATATATAATATATATAAGAAGTCTAAAATAAAAGCATACATAAAACCACAAAGATACAATTGTCATAAGCGTAAGAGCATCTCGTACAACTCGAAAAAAAATAGAAAACATAGATTTTTCTCTAATGGTTAAATAAAGACAACAAAGATGGGATGAGATCTGAAATATTCCCCAATCTCTGAAGCATAACAGTACCTTACAAATCTGACAATTCCCGCATGAGATTATGTAACACCCTGATTCGCTGAACCAGAATGTTACAGGGTGCTCATGACCCCAAGGGACCACAAGTTAACCCATGACTGATATTTGTACCTGTATACTACAAATCATGATATAATAATATGGAATACATGGAACTGTAAGGCCATAAGGTGCAACTGGATAAAACCATATGGGTGAAAATACCCAAAACAACTCAATCTGAATGTAAATGTGAATATAAATCAGAAAGCCTCTAAACTATCTGAATAAGGAGTTGAAGGAACATGTCTCCAACTAAATCTGTAAAACTAAATTAAAGAAATAAATAAATGAATCAAATCATATTGTCCTCGAATCAATAAGGACTCACTGTGTCTCTGCGACTGGAATGTTACCACTACTGCTGGGCTGGAGCTCATGTCTCAGAACCTATGGTGTAATATGAAAAGAAAGCACCATAGCGCAAATATGTTAGTACAACTGGAGTACTGAGTATATGACGAAGGTAGGCTGAACATAAAGGGTTTCATGCATGAACAACACTGACTGACTAATATAAACGTGGGAGTGCAAACACACATATATGGAAACTGGGATCGTGAATATGTGATAGCATGACCTGTAAGCTAATACATGGTTTACTGATAACTATCATGACTAATGCTGAAACTGATAACATGGATGACTGTATCTGACAGTCCTGTATATACTGAAATCTGAAGAACTCCCTGAGTTCTTTTACTGAGACTGATACTGAAACTTTTAACATGGATGATTGTATCTGACTATCCTATATATACTAAAATTTGAAGAACGCCCTGAGTTCTTTTACTGAGACTGATACTAAAACTGTGGGAAGTAGTGTTTAACCGACATGCCCCATGTATGCCCCTATGGCTAAGCTGGGATCCAATCTCTGCCCTGACTGGAAGGGTGTCAATACCGTTCCACAGGTAAGGACAGCCTGTGATTGACCCTTGTCTGGTGGGTACTCAGTGAGAATGGTGGGAACCCTAAACTAACGGTTTAAGCCACCTCATCAACCCTAATCTGACAGGTTAAGATGTCTCAACCTACGCTGGCTATGTAGTTCTGGAATATAAGGATGAATACTATGAATCATACCCTAAACTGGCGGGTGAGTTCCCATCCTTGGGTTCACTCGGTGCTAACCTCTACTCCCATCTGGAGGGACTGGACATGAATAACTGACTGTGCATGACTTAATCTTACTGAATCTTGTTGACTGGCAGAATATTACTAATATCTGACAACTGACTAAGATCATGAGGTTTTCCTGAGTCACATAACTGACTGAAGTCTATGGAATCATAGCTTGAGTTTGGATATCGTGAAACATGACATGGATCTAGGAACACAGCTATAGTTTACAGGTACAAGTACCCCCAGGACTCAATGGAAGGAAATTGGTACACATGACTGACTTGATCGTAAGAGTATAGTCCATAATTTATAATATCATAAGTAGGGATCTCATACTAAGCATGGTTATCAACAATGTATTGCATATAAAGGATTTCATATCACATGGAAGTACTTGCACAATCTTAATATCATGTTCATTGCATAATCATATTGGCAACACGTACCAATAGTATGGAAGTTCATGTGGATTACATGGTTATCATACATCTTTTTCATAAGTAGGATTTGCAAGTAAACATAGCATAATCTCATAAGAATAGTTCATGAGTATTCCAACAACATTTACAAGGCACATTATCAACATAGAAGTCATAAGAACGTAAGGGCATATCATGAATCCTTCACTTAGTCACAATTTAGCTATATTGCATGGTTTCTAGTTTCTTAGGCATTTTATCAAACACTTACATGCACATCTTAAGCATAGGTGGAATCATCAAATTATACATCATGAACAACCAAATTTACATGTATCCAACTCATATGATATCATGAATTCATAAAAACATATAATGATTCCATCTTGGGAATCACCCAATATCAACAACATGATCATCAACACCCAACAATATAGAAATCATACTTTATAATGAAAAAGAGGGTTTTTGAGCTTTATGGATGAAAGGGATCCATAAATCAACTCACGCATACCTTAGAAGGAAGATTCTTAATGATTGACGGAGGAATTTCCTTGAAATCAGATCTTCAAGCTTAATTATGCAACCCTAGTTGTTTTTCTCTTTAAGTGCTCTTGGATGATGAGCTTTGAGATGATAATGGGGTTGTAATATGATTAGAATCTATATATTTCATAGGGTTAAGTTTAGGGATGTGCAAGGAGTGTTAAAAGAATTAATTACCCTTAAAATAACTCAAGACGGAGTATTTTTGGCACCTGGAATTGACTTAGGCGGCGCCCAAGTGATCGCCTATGCTTGGGTTGGGCCGCGCCTAAACAATCGCCTATTATTGGGTTAGGCGCCGCCCAACCCAAGCATAGGCGATTGGTTAGGCGCCGC